>NC_133788.1:1659227-1674284 GCF_003597395.2 Chelonoidis abingdonii | reverse complement strand
CATCTCTGGAAATATTTAAGAGTAGGTTAGATAAATGTCTATCAGAGATGGTCTAGACAGTATTTGGTCCTGCCATTGAGGACAGGGGACTGGACTCGATGACTTCTCGAGGTCCCTTCCAGTCCTAGAGAGTCTAAACAAAAATGATTAAAGGTCTAGAAAACATGACCTATGAGGGAAGGTTGAAAAAACTGGGTTTGTTTAGTCTGGAGAAGAGAAGAGTGAGGGGGGATTTGATAGCAGCATTCAACTACTTGAAGGGGGGTTCCAAAGAGGATGGAGCTCGGCTGTTCTCAGCGGTGGCAGATGACAGAACAGGGAGCAATGGTCTCCACTTGCAGTGGAAGAGGTCTAGGTTGGATATTAGGAAACACTATTTCACTAGGAGAGTGGTTAAGCACTGGAACAAATTGCCTAGGGAAGTTGTGAAATCTCCATCATTGGGGATTTTTAAAAGCAGGTTGGACAAACACCTGTCAGGGATGGTCTAGATAATACTTAGTCCTGCCTTGAGTGCAGGGGACTGGGCTAGGTGACCTCTCGAGGTCCCTTCCAGTTCTATGATTCTACTCAGACCAGGTCACTCCCATGCAGGGCATTGGAATATAAATTTGAGGTCAGGATGGTTTTGCCTTAAGTGGGAGAGACCAGAGACACTCTCAGGAAGAAGCTGTCCCAAGAGAACACTCATTGTGCTCATAATAATGGAGACAGAGTTACAACCTACCTGATCACACAGTGCATGGAATACACACATAATGGTTCTGGATGCGAGCCCAGTGAATCACAAAACATTTTGTTTGGAGTCCCTGAACGCAGCCATACCAATCCACCCCTCCACAAAAGCCAGGGATAAGGAGCCATTCTCTGAAGAGCCACACATGTAGTAACCTTCCCCCTGGCACTACCACCCGCTACAGCGGTGATGCAGCACCACAGAATGCTGTCTTGGGGAGCGAGACAGACAATGAGAGGGCAGCTTGAGCTGGGGAGCGGGCTCAGGATCCACCCAAAGGGGCAGCTGGGAAAAAAAGCTGTTAGAAAACGAGAAGAATCTCCATGCTGAGCTAGCGGATGAACAGGAGGACCCTGGATAGGAGGTGAGGTGATAAGAGAAGAACAGGACAATAGAAGTAGGAGACTGGGAAGTGAGAAAGAGGAAAGAAAGAAAATAGGAATGGTTTCAGGTCAGGAGAAACAGGTAGTACTGGAGAAGGGAAGTAGAGGGAAATAAAATCTACAGCAGGGGTTGGCAACCTTTCAGAAGGGTGTGCCAAGTCTTCATTTATTCACTCTAATTTAAGGTTTCGTGTGTGCCAGAAATACATTTTAACATTTTTAGACGGTCTCTTTCTATAAGTCTATAATATATAACTGAACTATTGTTGTATGGAAAGTAAATAAGGTTTTTAAAATGTATAAAAAGCTTCATTTAAAATTAAATTAAAAGGCAGAGCCCCCCAGACTGGTAGCCAGGACCCGGGCAGTGTGAGTGCAACTGAAAATCAGCTTGCGTGCCATAGGTTGCCTACCCCTGATCTATTGGCTTACCAGAGACAGAGCATCAGGGGAAAAAACTGAAAGAAAATATCACTGGTGAAAAGGGGAATTGATCAAAAAAGCTATGTTAGATGAAAACAGATCCTGAAAACAGTAAATGAAAAGCCCACCCAGAACGGACCTAAAGTGAGTGAGCAGAGAGAATGACTGTTTAAACATGTGTTGAAGGAACACAGTTCAGAGGTGCCTAATGGGCAAGTGAGGACCCACAAAGCAAAGAAACCCCTCTTGTGGATAAACTTGATAGAAAGAGGTACAGCCACAGGAACATCAAATCCAAGGAGCACTTCAAGCCAAAGAATAGGAGAGCAAGAGTGGAGCTGGACTGAGAGTGAAGGCGAGGAAGAGTTTCTTCTCTGAAGTGACAGTCTATAGCAATCTCTTTTGTTCGTGGTAACAACAATGCGTTTGATACTAACTGTACAGCAAGTCCAAGCACACAAAAGGTTAACAAGTTGGTAATCTATCGTTTATCGTTGTAAGTCTTTGGTAATGTTCTGTATTATCTGTGCTCCTGGTACAAGTTTGGGGTTTTCCCTTAGAAAGTTATAAACATTTCAAATGATCCCTTTTGTTGTAGTTTGCCTCTCCTCACAGTTAACATAGCCTAGCCAAGCCGGGTCACCACACAAACACTTATCAGTTCTACAAAATCCACCTGGGGGAGAAACAAAACGGGCAGAGTGTTTTGGGGGACAGAGGCAACAATGTAAGTTGGTGTCCCTTTGACCTTTGAGGTCTGAACACCATCCTGACAGACTCCTCTAAAAGTACTGGATGGCGCTGCTGCTCCTAACATATTGCTCAAATTCCTGCCTCCAAGATGGGCCAGAGACTTCGGTTTGCCAGAGGGCTTCGCTACACATGCTGACAGAAAGACCTCCTCCCAGCTAGGGTACAAAGCTGCAGCAAAACATGAGATTTGGAAGATGCAGCTAAATAACTCCAGCAGTGGGGTGACACCGCTCTGGAAACTTACTTACCCATCCTGCCTTCCTCAGAACATTACATACATGTGCACTTTCATCAGTGAAAGCTACAGTGCCCATTGCTGCAAACGAACACTGATTTACAAACCCTTTTAATTAGAGGTGTCAGACTAATGCCTGTACAAGTTAGTTCTCAGACAGTTCCCCATCTTTACACTAGCCTCCTTACTCTCTCCCAGGAACGCCCTGAAAGCTGCGTGCACAACGAGAAGACTAGTAATTTCAAATCAGAAAGACAAAAAAGCACCCTTACCACTTAGGACTTCACATGCCTCCATATAAACCAAGCAAATACATCATAAGGTAGTAAATCAGGAAGCCACAGCAACTCAAAACACCCAACAGCCATTCATAAACACCTGAAGTACAGTACCTCTTCACTTAACATTGTAGTTATGTTACTGAAAAATGCGATTTTAAGTGAAACAATGCTAAGCGAATCCAATTTTCCCATAAGAATTAATGTAAATGGGGGGCTAGGCTAGGCTCCAGGGAAATTTTTTTTGCCAGACAAAAGGTATTAGATACATTTCAAACAAGCAATTTAATACTACGCTGTGGGGGAGTAGAGTGTATGTGCTGTGTGTTCACACACATTGTACATACAGTACTGTACTATAGTTGGGAGGTGCCCCTGCCTTACCCTACACAGGCACAGCCCACTGGCACTGGAGATGAGGCAGGCAAGGAGGCTGAAGGTGCTGTAGGCTGGGAGAAGCACATTGCGCAGCAGCAGCAGCTTCCCCTACTCTGCAAGCACCGGGTGGGGGAGGAGGCAGTTCAACCCTCAGCCTGCCCACTTTCCCCCTTCCCCGAAGTCCCCATCCTTGACCTGTCTTTTCTCCTCCCCCCACCTCTTCCCCCTTTACTTCCCACGCTGCATCCTCACTCCTCCCCCCCTTCCCCCACCTCTAAAGGCCACAAGCCAGCTGATTGCCCCGGGCAGGAGGCAGGGGGAGCCTGCACAACTGAGTCCTCGCTCCTCCCCCCTTCCTCCTGCCTGGGGCAATCAGCTGGCTTGTGGTGTTTAGGGGGCAGGAGGGAGGAGGTAAGAGCAAGGACTTGGAGCACAGGCTCCCCTCCCCGCCTCCTGCCCAGGGCAAATCAGCTGTTCAGGAGGCAGGGGAGGGAGGGAGGGGGAGCCTGTGTGCCGAGTCCTCACTCCCCCCCCATCCAAAATGCCGCAAGCCAGCTGATTGCCACGGGCAAGGGGTGGGGGTGCATAGGTAGGCTGCCAGCTGTGGAGAAAGCAAGCAGCCAAACAACGTAAGAGTGGAGCATTGCACAACTTTAAATGAGAACGTTCCCTAATTAATCAGCAACGTAACAACAAAACAACGTTAACTGGGACGACTTAAAGTGAGGAGTTATGGTATCAGATAAACCGGCAAACAAGTTGTCTCCAAACCAAATCCCCAGCCTCAGGAGGTTAGCCCCAAGCTGCTCCAAACCATCCCTCCATGTTGGGAGTTTGTGACCAGCCGTCCCCAGCAGCCACATACTTCTAGTCAAGAGGGATAATGACCTGTTTCCTCAGATACTCTGTCAATTAGACAGATGGACTCAGGCCATTGACAGCATAGGGAATCCACTAACACCTTGACAAACCTATGAGGTCAACATATGTCACGGCCAGAATCATCTACTGAAGCAGATGGGTGCAGCAAGGGCACATCATGGACCTCCACAGAGAGGCAGTAGCAAGTGGCTTCCACACAAGAGACAGTAACCAGCCAGTACACTGAAAGCAACTTCCCAAGAGAGGTAGGAAGAGGAAGGATGTTTTAACCATTGTATTACTTTGGGAAGGAGGAGAGGTAAGGAAAGACAAATATGTCCCTACAATCATAGATTATTAGGGTTGGAAGGGACCTCAGGAGATCATCTAGTCCAACCTCCTGCTCAAAGCAGGACAAATCCCCAAATCCCTAGATGGCCCCCTCAAGAACTGAACTCACAACCCTAGGTTTAGCAGGCCAATGCTCAAACCACTGAGCTATCCCGATAAAGATTCTTCAAACACCACAGGAGTACGTAAAGAGAGAGCAACAGTGTCAAAGTCAACCAGGCCTTTACAGCAACTGTACAATGGCCAACATGCTGCTTCCCTTAAACTGGGCTGACTACTTTAGATTGATCAAACCTGTCAATGTCAAAGTACAGGATCCCAAGGGATCTGAAAGGCTGTCAATCAATATCAGTCACATTTCAGTCAGGTCTTCATTTCAATTCAGAGATCCTACCCACTGAAATGGAGAAGTTACCTTATTAGCATGACAAACTCTACAGATGGTGGTGCCCAGATGTAAAAATTTTATTAAAGGAAATGTTTGAAATGAGATATACACAGGTTGAGAGGAAAGGTACTGTACATCTGGGGCCAGGCTTGGGTTATGGGGGGTTACAGATACCATTTGTAAGGATGAAAAGATACATACATATCGCATGACTGGCATAGACCCAGATTCCAGTGCAAAGGTTTTTAACGTGTCAGTGAATAAGTGGGCTCGGGTTTGTCACCTATGGAATGAATAAGGAGTCCAAGTCAGTATGAGTGGAGCGGATAGGTACATGGGTGGGGTGCGTCCCTTGGTCCCGCAGGGAAGGAAGTGGGTTATTTCCCTGGTCGCCTGTCTCAATTACTCAGTGTGGTATTGGCGGTGTCCGGTGATGTTACTACATATTACAGTGGCCAATATTACTGAACCCCCGAACTTAACACTATAATCTTCAGAAGTTTGAGAGCCGCAAGACATACACAACCTGCCCTGAGGAGCAGTACCTGCTGGGGTGCGGAGCTTCTGCCTTCATGCCCCGCCCTTTCCTGCAGGGCAGAAGCCCCAAGCTCCCCCCTGCCCAGTCTTGTAGGCAGAGAATGGGTGGGGTGCTTTGGGGCTCCAAGAGTTGCACTTTTAACTGTAAAAGAGCCGCATTCTGTTAGCATTTTTAACTGCTGCTGCACATTGAGTGGATGTTATTAGAGAACTATCCACAGTGACTCCAAGATCTCTTTCTTGAGTGGTAACAGATAATTTAGACCCCATAATTTTATATGTATAGTTGGGATTATGTTTTCCAGTGTACATTACTTTGCATTTATCAACATTGAATGTTGTCTGCCATTTTGTTGCTCAGTCACTCAGTTTTGTGAGATCCTTTTGCGGCTCTTGGCAGTCTCATTTGGACTTAATTATCTTGAGTAGTTTTATATCATCTGAAAATTTTGCCACCTCACTGTTTACTCCTTTTTCCAAATCATTTATGAACATGTTGAACAGCACTGGTCCCACTACAGACCCCTGGGGGACGCTACTATTTCCCTCTCTCCATTCTAAAAACTGATCATTTATTCCTACCCTTTGTTTCCTATCTTTTAACCAGTTACTGATCCATGAGAGGACCTTCCCTCTTATCCCATGACAGCTTACTTTGCTTAAGAGCCTTTGGTGAGGGACCTTGTCAAAGGCTTTCTGAAAGTCTAAAATATACTCTATCCACTGGATCTCCCTTCTCCACATGCCTGTTGACCCCCTCAAAGAATTCTAGTAGATTGGTGAGTCGCGATTTCCTTTTACAAAAACCATGTTGACTCTTCCCCAACAAACTGTGCTCATCTAGGTGTCTGATAATTCTGTTCTTTGGTATTGAAATTAGGTTTACTGGCCTGTAATTGCCGGAATCGTCCCTGGAGCCTTTTAAAAATTGGCATCACATTAGCTGTCCTCCAGTCATCTGGTACTGAAGCTGATTTAAATGACTGGTTATAGACTACAGTTAGTAGTTCTGCAATTTCACATCTGAGTTCCTTCAGAACTCTTGGGTGAATCCCACCTGCTCCTGGTGATTTATTACTGTTTAGTTTATCAATTTGTTTCAAAACCTCCTCTAATGGCCTCAATCTGGGACTGTTCCTCAGATTTGTCACCTAAAAAGAATAGCTCAGATTAGGGAATCTCCTTCACATTGTCAGCCATGAAGACCGAGGCAAAGAATTCATTTAGGTTCTCACAATGGCCTTATCATCCTTGAGTGCTCCATTAGCATCTCAATCATCCAGTGGCACCACTGGCTGTTTAGCAGGCTTACTGCTTCTGATGTACTTTAAAAAAAAAAAAAATTGCTATTACTTTTTGAGTCTTTGGCTAGCTGTTCTTCAAATTCTTTTTTGGCCTTCCTAATTATATATTTTTACACTTCACTTGCCAGAGTTTATGCTCTGTTCTACTTTCCTCATTATGATTGAACTTCCACTTTTTGCAGGATGCCTTTTTGCCTCTAACTGCTTCTTTTATTTAGTTGTTTAGCCACAATGGCACTTTTTCGGTCGTCTATGTTTTTTAATTTGGGGTATACATTTAATTTGAGCCTCTATTATGGCGTCTTTAAAAAGTTTCCATGCAGTTTGCAGGGATTTCACTTTTGGCGCTGTGCCTTTTATTTTCTCTTTAACTAAGTTCCTCATTTTGTGTAGTTCCCTTTCTAAACTTAAATACTACCATGCTGGACTGTTTTGGTGTTTTCCCCACCAGAGGGATGTTAAATTTTATTATGTTATGGTCACTATTACCAAGCAGTTCAGCTATATTCACCTCTTGGACCAGATCCTATGCTCCACTTAGGACTATATCAAGAATTGCCTCTCCTCTTGTGGGTTCCAGGATTAGCTTCTCCAAGAAGCAGTCATTCAAGATGTCAAGAAGCTTTGTCTCTGCATCCTGTCCTGAGGTGACATGTACCCAGTCAATATGGGGATAGCTGAAATCCCCCGTTATTATGGAGTTTGTTTTATTTTTATAGCCTTTCTGAGCATTTCACATTCACTATCGCCATACTGGTCAGGTGGTCAGTAGTATATCCCTACTGCTGTATTCTTATTAGTCAAGCATCGAATTACTATCCGTATAGATTCTGTGGTACAGTTTGGTTCATTTAAGATTTTTATTTCATTTTGACTCTATGCTTTCTTTCACATGTAGTGCCACTTCCCCACCAGCACGACCTATTCTGCCCTTCAGACATATTTTGTACCCTGGTATTATTGTGTCCTATTGATTATTCTCATTCCACCAAGTTTCTGTGATGCCTATTTTAACAATATCCTCATTTAATACAAGGCACTCTAGTTCACCCATCTTATTATTTAGACTTCGAGCATTTGTATATAAGCACTTAAAAATTATCACTTTTTAGCTGCCTGCCATTATGTGGAAGGAAGTGATACAGCCCCTCAATATATTTTCCAATCTACCACTCTTTGGCCCTGGACTACAGCAATCAATGGAAGCATTGCAGGATATGGCAATCAGGAACAAACTGTTACTTTTCAAACATGACATGCTTTCTGAGCTAACGGCACAAAAATATCAGGGTACAGCAGTGAAAAGACACTGGGACACAGAAAATTAGAAACACAGTAAACTAGACATACCTGGGCCTCCTGACTAATGTGTCAGGGAGTTCTGGACTGGCAGGAAAAGCACTAGAAGTCCTGCAGACCTATTCCACCAAAATAGACCACTGAATAGTTCAAAACCAACAGTCCACAGACAGAAATGTCAGTTTCAGGGGCAACTGCACCTTTGAACGTTCCTCCCCCCAATGTTCCTTGAGGGCATCCACTTAAGGTTTTAGGGTTCAAGCCATCACCTCTCTTGGGGTGAAGACCTGCATCTCTGCCTCTTCAAATCAGGGGGTTAGACTACAATCCCTGTGCAACTCACTGCGATTTCCCAGCAGGTCTGACCTGGGTAAAGCATCTGTGGTTAACTCTTTCTCCAGTGGCTACAGCAGTGTACGCTAATTACCAACAAGCCTTCACAAAGCAAATATTATTTCTTCTTAGAAGAAAAGCATTAAAGACAAAAAAAAACAAAAAAAAAAACACCCCATAAAACACAACTTCCTACATACATAACAGCTTACCAGAGTCACCCATCAGTCTTACTGGGCCCCAGTAGGCCAAAATCTTTCCAGCCCTTCCACCAGGGCTGGGCCCCCCCCTTAGACAGAGGGTCTGTCTGTTTGCTGGATCAGAAAAAAGCCTATGAGTCAGTTTAAAAACAGCCTTTTTATATCAAAAGCCCTTTCTTTGGCCGTTAGTCTTTGGCAAACCCAGTGTATGCAACTGTCCCCAGGTGAAGCAAGGGGATAACCACTCGAGTAATTCTTCTTTATCACCCCACACTGTTCTCAGATCCTGGCAGAGTGGTTACAACTCTCCATCACTACAGTTTAATATAAGCCCTGGCCCACAGCGCTACATAAACCATTCATATAATATGGTCCCCAGAGATATTGCATGTGGTTGCAGTATCCATCACAAATAATGCTCCTGAAATGGATAGCATTATTCAACCAACGTCACTGTGTGGGTTGGAAGTGTATGACTTTAACTGTTGTGACAACTGGGACTACAAATTGTAAGCTCAACTGTAAAAAGGAGTGAAAGTCATGAAGTGTCACTATAACTTACAAAAACAAATGTTGATAGGAAAAGTTGCAAAAGGGAGACGCATTAAACTGGTCCAAACAAAAAGACCTTCTGATATAATTCAAGGACTGTGTTAAGATCATGCTGGGTAAACAAGAGAAGCTTTTCCACCCATCGTTCCCTTTCAGGATCCTTAAAGAAGGGAATTTTAGGAGAAAAACTGGTTATTGTAGCAAGCTTCACCATTACGGCTGCCACCCTCGGCATCTCCTGAGACCCCAGGCCTTTGTCATCCTGATCCTGAGAGATGTCCTGACCAAACTGGGCCAGAGAGAAGGATTCAGATGATATTGTCATTTCTACCAACTCCAGCTGACTCCCAACAACTTGGAATATGAAACTTTGTCACAAACCCCCCTTGCCCTGGTGTCTTCTTTACCTTCCCCACCTGATTTCTCCTCTTTCCTACTCTCTCCTTTTCCCTTCTATCTAATAAGAGTCTGGCTTAGCCAGCCAAGCCTGCTATAAACCTGTGACTAGAAAGAAGCAGCTAAAAGCAATGCCCTAAAACAGTTCTCAAAGTGGGGGCCAGGACCCCACAGGGGGCTGTGAGGTTATTATATGGGGGGGTCACAAGCTGTCAGCCTCCACACCAAACCCCGCTTTGCCTCCAGCATTTATAATGGTGTTAAATATATTTGTTTAAAAAGTGTTTTTAATTTGGGGGGGGGGGGGCACTTAGAGGCTTGCTATGTGAAAGTAGTCACTGGTACAAAAGTTTGAGAACCACTGCCCTAAAAAGCTTGATGGTGCTATGAGTCTGTCAGGTCTTGGGCTGGCTGATACGACTGTGCGCTATGCCTGTGTTTTTCCAGCAGTGAGGGTACAAGTGCAAGTCAGAGACAGAAGCTGCATTTTTTGTCTGCGCTGTTCATTTCTCTCCCCATTTTGTGTGTCTTTGTCATGAATTGAACAATAACAGTAACGACAACTGCTCCAGCCATCTTTGAATCCATCTAAGGGTACATCTACACAGCAATGTAAGCCTAGAGATAGTGGGACTCAAGTCAGCTGACCCATGTCAGGGAACTCTGGGTTTGAGCATCTACACTGTATTTTGACCCCAGGTTAAGAATTTTCTGACCCACACTCAAGCCTAGGGCTCTGGCATCCACACTGCAGTGCACAGACACAAATGAAAGTAACCCTATCCCATAGTGGCTAGCACCCCCCCCCCACACACACACACACACAGCATGTTGAAACACTAACCCTATGAATGTGTTACACTGTGGGAAAACTCTGCTGCCCACTCTGCCTCCTAAGTCAGAGGCTATGTCTACACTACCCGCTGTATCGGCGGGTTACAATCGATTGCTCGGGGATCAATATATCACATCTCATCTAGACGCAATATATCGATCCCCGAGCACGCTTATATCGATTCCGGAACTCCACCAACCCCAACGGAGTTGCAGAATCGACAGGGGGAGCCGCGGACATCAATCCCGCACGGTGAGGACAGGTGAGTAATCCAATCTTAGATAGTCGACTTCAGCTACGTATCTAAGATCGATTTCCCCCCCTAGTGTAGACCATCCCTGAGAGTGCTATTGATGGGACTCAGGAGCACAGGAGTAGACAACTGCATGAACAGCTCCTTTGGTGGCTCTCTCAGTAGAATGACTGCAATTTTAGAAAGCTTCATGCTGAACTACCAACTAACCTGAGAACCGGGCGCGCCACCTTTAGGTTCAGTCAGATTGGCAGAAAAATGCCTATGTGCACATGTCTGAGGTTAATTAGGACATCAAAGGGCTGTCAAACTATTAAAATGAAAAATTGCAATTCTTAATTTTTAAAATGGGACATTCAGTGATGGTGTTGTTGTTTGGTTGTTCGGTTATTTATTTTCGTCTGTTTGTTTTGAAGTTTGACATAAAATGTAGGTTTCAGAGGAAAAAAAAACACACACACACAGCCTATGGAGAGGTGAAGGGCATCCCCAGGGCTTGGACCCCTGGGAGGCTGTGGGTAAGTTTTGGCGCTGGCTCCCACTTACCATGCTCACACTGCCTGAGAACCCCTACACATGTAGCCAGAGGGGGCTGGGGGAAAGCACCTGGGAGCAAGACACAGAGATCAGAGCAGGGACCAAGCAGCTGACTTCCACCAAAATCTGGCTGTGCTCTTGTGACCAAGAAGTAGCTCTTTTTGCAAAAATCATCTTCTGATTGGTCTCCACTGAAAACCCCATAGGCTCTCTGATTGCATGCGTGCAGACTGGTGTCCAAGACAATGGGTTAATGCTGATCATCTGAGCTGCTACTGTTTGCAAAGGGAGGCGTGGCTTCCGTTTGCAAGAGTGTAAGACACTGCACCACAGATTTTTGGCATAGAGAGGACTAAGGAAGTTGCCCCAAGGAACAATGGGATACATTTAAAGGACTTCTGGGATTGAGACAAGAGAGGGCTAAAACACATGCAGAGGAAAGCAATAAGATTTGGTCCCAGCTTAACATGGGTTCGTACCCTTCAGGGTCCTGGGACTTTTGGGTCAAGCCTTAGATTAACACAATTGGTATGTGGACACAAGGGCAGTTAGGCTCGTCACCTAGGCCGTGCTTACATTGTTGTGTAGACATACCCTAAGTGATTAAAAGAGCTAGGTTATAAAAACTGGGAGAAACACAGACACTCCACTTCCTACTGGCTGAGCCTGGGGACAGGAAGGCAGGACATGGGACCCGGGGAGCAGATGACTAAGTTGAAATCTCTTTATGAAAGCCACAGCTGTACAAACATTCTTTGTCACCTTCTGGCTGAGGTAATTTCCTATCATTTTTAATACACTGACCACTCTTATTTCAAGTGGCCCAAGTGATGGAGTTGTAAACCACACACCTCCTAGGTGTGGTGTTCTGTGCCAATCTAGTGGCACCAAGACCACTTAGCGAGAGATTAATGAGTCTGCTATACAGCTTTTGCTAAGAGCTATATGGCTTTTAGCTCATGCGTTTAGCTCCAGAGGTCTGAGGTTCGATCCCACCCACCGATCACCGGGATCGGTCAGTGTTACAGAGGTACCACCATTTTCTGAGAGAGACTGGTACCACACAGGCGGTCCATTTCCTGGACACTACTGTGCTAATAAGCGATGGACACATAAATACCACCCTATACCGGAAACCTACTGACCGCTATACTTACCTACATGCCTCCAGCTTCCATCCAGGACACACCACACGATCCATTGTCTACAGCCAAGCTCTAAGATACAACCGCATTTGCTCCAATCCCTCAGACAGAGACAAGCACCTACAAGATCTCTATCAAGCAGTCTTAAAAGTACAATACCCACCTATTGAAGTGAAAACACAGATTGACAGAGCCAGAAGAGTACCCAGAAGTCACCTCCTATGAGACAGGCCCAACAAAAAAAATAACAGAACACCACTAGCCGTCACCGTCAGCCCCCAACTAAAACCTCTCCAGCACATCAAAGATCTACAACCTATCCTGAAAGATGATCCCTCACTCTCACGGATCTTGGGGGACAGACCTGTCCTCGCTTACAGACAACTCCCCCAACCTGAAGCAAATACTCACCAGCAACCACACATCACTGAACAAAAACACTAACCCAGGAACCTACCCTTGCAACAAAGCCCGATGCCAGCTCTGTCCACATATCTATTCAAGTGACATCATCATAGGACCTAATCACATCAGCCATACCATCAGGGGCTCATTCACCTGCACATCTACCAATGTGATATATGCCATCATGTGCCAGCAATGCCCCTCTGCCATGTACATTGGCCAAACCAGACAATCTCTATGCAAAAGAATTAATGGACACAAGTCTGACATCAGGAATCATAACACTCAAAAACCAGTAGGAGAACACTTTAACCTGTCTGGTCATTCAATGACAGACCTGTGGGTGGCAATTTTGCAACAGAAAAGCTTCAAAAACAGAATCCAAGGAGAAACTGCTGAGCTGGAATTGATATGCAAACTAGATACAATCACTTTAGGTTTAAATAGGGACTGGGAATGGCTGAGCCATCTCCCCTTGTAAGTATTCTCACACTTTTTATCAAACTGTCTGTACTGGGCTATCTTGATTAACACTTCAAAAGTTTTTTTTTTATTTTTTTCCTTACTTAATTGGCCTCTTAGAGTTGGTAGGGCAACTCCCACCTTTTCATGCTCTCTGTATGTATATATATCTCCTCAATATATGTTCCATTCCATGCATCCGAAGAAGTCCGCTGTAGCCCACGAAAGCTTATGCTCAAATAAATGTGTTAGTCTCTAAGGTGCCACAAGTACTCCTGTTCTTTTTGCGGATAGACTAACACGGCTGCTACTCCGAAATCTAGTACCACACAGTGGCAGATTTTCCCTGGCTTAGTTTTGTCCTGGTACTCCTAGTTATAAACCCATCTATCATCCTAAATTCCTCTCCAGCCTTGCCTGTCACCCACTTGAAACAGTCGTAGGTTTATGGCCCCTCTGTTCAAGCTACATATAAAAAGCAGGTTGCATTAATAACTTTTCCTCTACTTTTCCCACCCATTGCAAGCTTAAATGAACTCAAAGTTACCATAGCTGCTCATGCATATATGTTCCATCTAAATAAATCTCATACCTGCAGTTCTGCAAATAAGTGCAAAATGATCAGAGGAACTCCAGCAATTATGGCTGCTCGGCAATCAACATATAGAAAACGATACTCAGCTTTTGATGACACTTCAACCAAAGCAGAAACCTCTCCCCTTCCCAGAAAGTCTGAGAGGAACAGAAACTAAAACCAAATAAAAACATCATCCACTGCTACATGAGATCGTTCCCAAGTCTCAGCAATATAAACCTCTTGGCCAACAGAGCAAAGAATCTCACCTAGAAACAATGCTGTAAGCCAGGGGTAGGCAACCTATGACACGTGTGCCAAAGGTGGCACACAAGCTGATTTTCAATTGCACTGTCACTGGTTTGGGGGGCAGTGCATTTTAATTTAATTTTAAATGAAGCTTCTTAAACATTTTTAAAACCTTATTTACTTTACATACAACAACAGTTTGATTATATATTACAGACTTATAGAAAGAGGACTTCTAAAAACGTTAAAATGTATTACTGGCACGGGAAACCTTAAATTACGGTGAATAAACAAAGACTCGGCACAGTACGGCTGAAAGGTTGCCGACCCCTGCTGTAAGCACTAGAGAGAACAGATCCAAAACAGGTTAGACTTGCAAGATCTACACAGAATGGCAGATATTTTACCACAGTGATATGTGGCCAGACTCTTTGCAGAGACAGAAGTAGCAAGCACATTAAACTGGAATTGGAAACTGGGAGATAAATTGCACAATGCAATGCTAGAAAGATCAAGCATGCAGCCAAAATGACTGAGAAGAAGCTGGACCTGGGGGAGGAGAGCACTTTTCACTTCAATGTCTAAAATATGAGAAACAGCAAGACAGACAGAAGCTCAAATTATGAGAAGGGACAGAAGACTTCCCTTGTCAGGTGAATCCCAACCCTGCCTGTAAGTGACCCTTGGCAAAACAAGGAGAAAACACTGGCCCCTCACCCATGGATTCCTAGCTGCCAAGGCCCCACTGAGCATCCACCCGACCAACTGCGGACCAGGCCAGAGACGGGTCCAGTAACTCCTCTCAAAAGCAATAAAACAGCCCACAGGGAGCAAGCCCAGCGCGGGGGGCGGGGCGGGGGCTGCCAGGGGCCAGCAGGGCATTGGGGGCAGAGCAGGATGGCCCGGGGGGGGGGCGCTTGCTTCACGCAAGGTGCGGACGGCCCGCGGGGCGCAATAAAACAGCCCACAGGGAGCAAGCCCAGCGCGGGGGGCGGGGCGGGGGCTGCCAGGGGCCAGCAGGACATTGGGGGCAGAGCAGGATGGCCCGGGGGGGGGGCGCTTGCTTCACGCAAGGTGCGGACGGCCCGCGGGGCGCAGGGTGAAGCCCGCAGGCGGGCACGAGGGATGGGGGGGCGTATCGGGGACGCGCCCCGGGGCACGCGCACGGCTCCGTCCAGCGGGCCTGCAGG
>NC_133788.1:1584318-1658617 GCF_003597395.2 Chelonoidis abingdonii | reverse complement strand
GGGCGGAGGCGCGCGAGGTCCCGGGCGGCGGGACCCGGCCGCGGGGCCTGCACCCAGCGCGAGGGTCTCACCTCGGTCCGTCTCCACCACTCCCGCCCTGCCGCGTACACCTCCACGCAAAGACCCTGCCGCTGCAACCAATCAGCGCCCGCCCCGCCGCGGGCCAATCAGCGAACGGAATCCCCTCCCGCCCCGCGGCACCGCCCAGCCTGGGCCCGCGGAGATCGAACACACCCCCGCCCTGCCAGCCTATCGGGGGCGCGCGAGGGGCGGGACCACGCCGCGAACGTCCAGTGACAAATCACAGCGCGTCGCCGGTGAGCCAATGGGCAGAGTGGGCAGGTCCACTGGCTCCTCCCCGGCACCGCAGGGGGCGAACCCGCGATTATTGGTGGCTCAGAAAGGCGGGTCCCTACGTCACATGAATTGGAAACGGTCCCCATGTCACTCAGAGCCCTGGCCCCGCCCGCTGCGGGAGGGGCTGTGCCGGCTGGAGCGGGGTGGCAGGCGGGGGAAGGGGATTGTCCAATAGCAGACGGGGGGCAGAGTGCGGGAGCCAATGACTAGCCCCGGCCTCGCCCGGCAGGGGGCGCTGTGGGGCAAGAGTGTTGACTGCGGACGTAGCGCTCCTGGGGGACAGGAGGGAGGAGCGCTGGGATGGGGGGGTGGGAGCAGAGGGGGAGCACTGGCCGGAGGCGGGAGCGCTGGGGGAGCAGAGGGGGAGCACTGGGATGGGGGGCGGGAGCAGAGGGGGAGCACTGGCCGGGGGCGGGAGCGCTGGCCTGCAGGGGGTGCGGCTGGGCGCAGTGCCCGGGGAACTCCCTGCAGGGTGACTCTCAGGAACGCTTTGCTCCAGGGGGTTGGGGGGGGTGGAGCACAGTCCACGCCCTTGTCACAGCTCTTGCAAGCAGGCGGTGCAGGGCCCAGAGGACATAGAGAGAGAAGCCTACAGGCTGACCTGCTGCCTCAACATTTGTTTGCGGTTTGGGCAAGATGAGGCTAAAAGGACTTGCCCGGAAGGCTGCGCTGTAGCGTGCGGAAAGCGGCCTTCTGCCTGCAGTGTATGTGCAGAGGACAGGCTGGATAGGAAGAGTAGCCCTTTCCAATGGGACAAGGTAGTGCACGCCCCCACTGCAGCCGTGTTGCTGAGAAAACAAGCTTGAGTAATGGGTTCCCAGAGCGAACAGAGCAGGACAGCTTCCCAAATCATGTGGTGTGGCCATGGGACCTGGCCTCATCAAGGTCTAATTCAGCCAGCAGTGCACCCCGGTATGGCAAATTCAGAGGAACAAGCTGGGTGATGTAATCTCTGTTATTGAACTAACTTCTGTTTGTGAGAGAGACAAACAATTGCACCACACAGAGCTCTTGCTGAGGCCTGGGAAAAGTCCTCCCAGCGTCACAGCTTAATGCAAAGTGGAACAGATAGTTTAGCCTAAGTAGTTAGCACATATTGTAAGGAACCACTCAAGGTGAAGTGGCTCATTCACATCTCTCTAGTCGTAGGACAAAAAAAGGGAGTTAGTGGTTTACAGATTATAATCATAAACCATAAATCCAGTGTCTCTGTTCGGTCCATGATTTTAAATGTCTACCAGAGTGATGAATTTAAGTTCCCTCACTCATCTTTGGAAAGTGTTGTGCAGGTTTCTTTTGAGGATGACGACTGATGGGTCGGACGTAGAGTGATCGCTTTGTGAAAAGTGTTCACCCACAGGTGACAGGGTGTTTTTGTCTTTTATCATTTTCCTGAGAGAGTTCATTCGAGAGCGCAGTGATTGTCTGGTTTCATTCACAAAGCTGTTATTGGGGCATTCAGTGCACTGGATGAAGTACACCACATGTTGTGATAGTGTTGTGTAGGAACATGGATCTTGAAAGGTGTGGTGCGAGGGGTATTGATTATTGTGGAAGTGGAGCTATGTCTGCACTTTTCACATCTGTTGTTCTGGGGCAGCTTTGAGATGGAGTGTCCTGGTCTGTGGGGAATTTGCTTCTGATGATGAAGTTGAGGGATTGTAGAAGGCCAGAAGTGGGGGTTCAGGAAAGATTTTCAAGATGGGGTCCTCACTGAGTATGGATTGTAGTTGTTTGATGATACCACCCCATACTGGAACCCATACAGGGTAAGTGACAACTATGGTTGTGTGGTCAGAAGTTTGGTTTTCTTCCCCTGTATTGAAGCAGGTTCTCTCAGGGTATTTGGGTGGCCTGTTCCATGATGTGGTTTACTTCTCTGGTGGAGTGTCCTTGTTTGGTGAAGTCGCTTTTAAGTGTGTCGAGGTATATATCCTGGACTTGATCCTCAAAGCATATTCCATGGTATCAGAGTGCCTGGCTATAGATAACAGATTTCTCGGTGTGTTTGGGGTAGTTACTGGGTCTGTGAAGGTAGGTATGGCAAGCTGTGGGTCTCTTGTATATGGTCTTGCAAGCTGCCAACAGGCTAACTCACTCGCATGCTAGAAATCAATGGAGTGTCAAAAGGCCAATTCACTTGTGTGGGGGCATAATTCAAAGGAAATGTGATAGTAAATTGTCTTCACTTATCTCTAAGTTTATTCACTATTATTAAGGCTACAATCCTATCATGGAGGTCACAGATTCCTTGACTTTCTGGGGCCCCTGTGACTTCTTCTGGGGCAGGGTTCGAGCAGCTGCCAGCGCCGGGGCCACCAGAACAGTTGACCGACGCCAGCCTCAGGGTCGCCAGAACATCTGACCAGCAGCCAGGCCCAAGGCCTGCTGGAGCAGCAGCTGGGCTTGGGTCAGCCCCCCCTGAGGCTGGAACAGCAGCTGGGCTTGGGTCAGCCCCCCTACGAGGCTGGAGCAGCAGCGGCCAGTCCCTCCCGCAGGATCAATGGCACAGTGGGAGCAGGGATGGTGAATTGTATGGGCCTGTGGTGCCCATGCTCCAGGAATACTCAGAAAATGGGGGCCCGGCTTCACCAATGTTCAGGGCTGGGTCTCTTCCCCCGGCCCTGCCTGCTGCCCCCGCGCGCCTCCCAAGAGCGTTTCCTAGCCCTACTTGCCACCTCTGGGTGATTTAAAAGAGCCCCGGGGGCCCTGCCGCCACCACCGGCAGTGCAGCTGGCTAAAGTGCCTTCCTGCCCACCCTCACACTCTCACTCTGCATGGCGCGCCACTCCCAGAAGCAGCAGTTCCTGTGGCCCTGGGGAGGATGTGTCTCCAGGTGCTGCCCCCGCCCCGAGTGCTGACTCTGGCATTGCAACTGCGACCAATGGGAGCTGCATGGGTAGCGCCTGCAGGCAGCAGCATGTGGAGATCCCCCCCTGCCTAGGGGCCACTGCCAGAGGGGTGTGTGGGTCACTTTCGGGAGGTGCCCAAAGTAAGCGTTGCACCCCTCATCCTCTCCCACACCCCAGCCCAGAGCCTGCAGCCAAACTCCCTCCCAGAGCCTACTGCCTCCTGCCCCAGCCCACAGCCCATACCCAAACTCCCTCGCAGAGCCGGACCCCTCGCCCCCTCCTGCCCCCAAACTCCCTCCCAGAGCCTGCGCTCTGTTTTCCCCCCACCCTCAGGATATTTTTAGTACAAGTCAGAGACAGGTCACGGGCTTCCTTGAATTTTTGCTTATTGCCCATGACCTGTCCCTGGCTTTTACTAAAAATACCCATGACAGAATCTTAACCTTAACTATTATGCATGCCCCTCAATAAATCCCAGATCGAAGGACTGTGTTAGTATTGAGATGAGAATTTACTTGATGTGTAAACTTCATGAAAACCAGTGAATGTTACCTGTATTGTTTTCACATATCCATCCCTATGATAATGAATAGCTGGCAACTGTATCTCACTGTAACTGGATTACTTGTGTATACGTAGAAAATAGAACGTTAATTTCAAATCAAGCAGTCCTTGATGTGGTGACCTGAGGTCAAAGACTCAAAACGCATGTTGTGCACGTGAGCGCTGTGCTGTGCTGTGCTGTGAGTGCAAGCATTTGCCTGGCTGCTTTTCAGGGAAGACAGACTCAGGCGCCAGCTTCCTCTGGACCCCGGGAGTGCTCAAGCCCAGGCCTACCACCGCCCTGCCTCTTCCTGCCCAGTTCCACCCCCTCTTCTGAGTACACTCATCCTCGCTTCTCCCCCCAGCACCTCCTGCACTCTGGGAGACAGCTGATTGTGGCGGCTGGAGGCATTGGGATGGAGGGGGAGGAATTGATCGGCCGCTAGCGCACAGAAGGCGCTGTAGAGAAGCGGGGAGCTTGCTGCTGGTGGGTGCTACGCATCCACTAATTTTTTTCCATGAGTGCTCCAGCCCTGGAGTCGGCGCCTATGAAGACAGATATAAAAGTGTGCCTTGGGAGCGATCCTTCATCTCTGGACTGATGAATTCTGATGGGGGATTCTGAGCGGTTGGACAGAGATCCCTAGGGCCATTCTAGGTAACCCTTAGAGATGTACTAGCAAATTACAACACTTCTGCTATCATTGGACTCAAAAACTTTGCAAGTAAATCAGTGTATTTTATCTGCTGTAACCTCTTAATAACTCTCATCTCTTTTTCTTCACTAATAAATCGTTAGTTAGTTTACTAGAGAATTGGGTTCAGCGTTGTCTTTGGTGAGATCTGGAGTATACCTGGAGCTGGGGTAAGCGACTGGCCCTTTGGGACTGGAAGAACCTAATACAGTGTTATTTTTTTTTGGTTAATGTGACCAATATCAATAAATCCAGTTTGTCCAGGTGGTAAGTTTGGCTGGATACCTAAGGGGACTGCCTGTGGCTCCATGGGGAGACTGAGATAGTAATCCAGGAGCTTGGTAAAATCTAATCATAGGACATACCAGCAGTTTGGGGTATCTGCCCTGCTTTCTGACAGTCTGACTGGAGACTGGCACTCTCAGTTGTGAGACATATGGTTGTCTATAGAGTTCCATTGTTGAAGCTGATTGTGGTGTGGAGGAAGTTGATGCTAGTGTGGAAGTGTTACAGGGAGAGTTTAATGGACAGGTGGTGGTTGCTGAAGTTGTGGTGGAAATCTACAACTACACTGCAAATTCAGAGCAGTCACCCCTGGAGCACACTGATCCTTTGCCTTTTTGCACACAACAGATAATGCACACTGGATTTCAGAGTAGGGCAACAACAATGAGAAAAAGGCTAGAAGATGTGGCCAATGGAGAACTGTAAAGAAAACTGGGCATTTGGGATCTTGAGTATCGGTTATTCCTGGGGGAATTCTGTGCCACTGCACATGTGCAGAATATATGTCCCCCACAGTTTGCTTTGCTTCCCTGCAGAAAAATGACTTTCTCACAGGGAAGCAAAGGGAAGCCACAAGAGTGGTCATATGACCCTTCCCAGCAGTATGTTTCAGGGACCCAGGGCAGCCAGCAGAGCGGTAAATCACTGTGGGGCAGGGGCGGGACTGGGGAAGACCCGGCAGATGGTTCCTACCCTGTGCCAGGCTCACCTGCGAGTCCTGGCTGTACTAGGGAGGACAGGATTTCCTCTTCCCCTGCATGGCATCTGGGGTGGGTCAGACCCACCCCCAGATTTCTCCCCCAGCTACAGGAAGCTCTGCAAACTCCTCCACCTCCACCCACCACTTCCTGCACCTATCGTTCCTTAGCTGCAGGGGGAGGGATCCTTTACAGGGAGCTGCTCCCCCATCCAGAACCCCTCATACCCAGACTCTCCCGCCAAGCCTCATTCGCGCACTCAGAACCCCCCGCAATGAGCCCCACTCCCCCTGCACATGAACCAACCCAGCAAGCCACCCACACTTGGATCTCCCCCCCGCCCCAGCCAGCTGCACCTGGATCCTCACCTCACTGAGCCTCACTCCCCCAGCATCTGGACCCTCCCATTGAGCCCCTCACACCCAGACCCCCCTTGCCAAGCTCTATCCCTCACACACCCAGACACCCCCTACTGAGCCCCAACTACCTTCACCTGGACCCCACTGCAAAGTCCCATTACCATTGCACCCAGAACCCCCCAACCAGCCCCTGTGCATGCAGATCTGCCCCCCACACCCAGATCCCCCATTGAGCTGCCTGCACCCAAACTGCCCCACACAGAAACCTCTTAAACCACATGTGGATCCCTCCACACTTGGATCCTGCCTTGCTGATCCTGCCTGCCAACACCTGGTGCACCTGGCACAGAGGGGCGGGACCCTGAGGTGTTTCTGGGGCAAGCCAGGTCCTTACGCCATGTCAGGGTTGGATGCAGCCTCACCACTGAGTCTGTGCCGGGGAGCGGGGTGGAGCAGCACAGTGATCACCCACCTCTGTGCAGCCAGGGGCCTGTGCTCCCCAAGGCCACGCTGGAGCCTCCGCATTGATTTGACAAATAAAGTCTGCACAATTTTGCAGCATTTGTATATTTTTTTGAGTAGACGTGTTAATTTTTTGGTGCAAAATGCCCTCAGGAGTAATTGGTGTCTGTCCTTTGTAGCTCTAGTGCCAAATGTTATGTCAGAAAGATCAGGTGGCCACAATTAATACTTTAGGGCAGATTCTCTGCTCTGTTCCCTTCCCTTCCCACTTCTGATGTGGAGCAAAGGGAAGGAAGCCACCCCCAACCCCTGTTGGGAATGCCACTGGTGTGGGAGAAGCCCCCAGCACTGGGGTATCGCTTTATAGCCAGCTCTCCTACCGCTGGTGGAAAGGGGTGCCCTCGGGTGAGAAGGATGTGGCTGCACTCTGGCTGTCCCCAGTTGGTGTATGGTCCCTTGGGGACTGTTGCCAGCTGGCATAAGTTAGAGCAGCATCTCCCAGACTGTTCTGTGCCAGGACTGGCGCAGAGACTGCAAGAGCTGGAACTTGTTCTTGGTTCTTGACTTTCCCTCACCCGGGCTGTCCCTTAGGAGAGCAGAGCCATCCTTCACCAGGCACTGCTCTAGCCTCAGGCAGAGTCAGCTGAGTTCCTCTCCTGCCGCTGGCAGTGGGTTATTGTTATATATCACAATGTCTCTCCCACCACAGCCCAGCAGGGAAGCCGGTGATGGAGCACCCAGTGCTCCCTTCTCCCCTTCCCCTGTGATGCAGACAAGAGACAGCAGCTTCTCAGAGCTTCGCCAGCTCACACACGAGCTGCACTGGGGGCTGCAGTGGAAGTGGTGGGAGGCTGCTGGGGAAGATAGCAATGCAGTTGATTCAGGCTATGTCTACACTACGGCCTATGTCGGCAAAACTTATGTCACTCAGGGATGTGAACAGTCCACCCCCGTGAGTGAAGTAAGCACTAGTGTGCACAGCGCTAGGTCGGTGGGAGAGCCTCTGCCACTGACATCGCATCTGCTGCTCAGGGAGGTGGTGTTTTACGCCGATGGGAGAGCTTTCTCCTGTCGGCACAGAGCGTCTTCACCAGCCGTGCTGCATGTGTAGACATGCACTTAGACGCTTTGTAGTGAGGCTGAGCGGCCTCCCTCCGACCGGGAGGGGGAGGGAGCATTAGATGCCCCTTGGAGGGCGGATCCTAGACCACCCTGCCCCCTTGCCAGAAGTACCGGGGCGGGGCCGGAAGTATAAAAGGCTGGCCCTGCAGCTCAGTTGAGGGAGAGTCTGCAACGGAGGAGGACACTCAGCCTGTTCTCCAGAGACCCCGAGAGGAACCTGCGCCTGGCTGTTCCCGATTCCTCAGTGTGGATGAGGACTGGCCCGGAGTACCCGCTGCCGTTTCCCCTGAAGAGCTGGAAGAGGCCTGGAGGCCGCAGGAAGTAGCCCAGGGGCAGCCCTGGAGCAGCCAGCTGCAGAGCCCGGCATGTCTCAGTCGGCGTGTTGCAGCTGGATCCCCACCGACACAGGGGCAGCCAATCCTGCCCCTGCCAGGGCCCTGGGCTGGGGCGCGAAGGAGTAGGGTGGGCCCGCATCCCCCTGCCACCGCACCCCATACCTGGTGCAAGGAGGCTCTAGCCCAGAATAGGAGCTCCTTCACCACTCACCTTAGAGACTGTGTGTTTGCTGGCTGCCTGAGCTCCACTCCAGCTAAAGCCAGCCCCTGAAAGACTGTTTGCTTGGTAGCAGCCTGAGCTCTGCCCAGGCCCAGCCAGCTCTGACAGACTGTAGGTGAGGGCTGACTATCTGAGGTGACCCAGTCCAGGTTAAAGCCTGGTATTAACTATTAGCCTGACTTACAGACTCTGGTCCTGACCCCATAGGACTAGCCTAAGCAGCCTCCCTCTGACCGGGAGGAAGGGAGCATTACATGCTTCCATTTAAAAATTAAGGGTGTGGCTCAGCTCATAATCAAATACATAGTATCTACTTTGCACCCTCCAGGGCCTCAGGTTGGACATTCTTGGCCTACAGCAAAGATGACAGCAGAGAGATGTAATGGGCCAAGTGTTTTCTTCTTGTAACTCCTTTGACACCATCCCCCATTGGCTTAGTGGCCTGATCATGGTCTGGAAATCCCCAGGCTCCCTGGAACTGCAGGTTCAATCTCTGCAGGATCACCTCACGTCTTAACACTTCTGCAGTAGCGATTCAGTCCGAGCAATTTACTGTGGATTGGCTAGTCAGCTGCCCCTACACCTGGATCCCTTAGCGCTTTCCATAAGAGTTTGTCTAGTGTGCTTAGCCAGCGTTTGCCCTTCTGCCGTGTTGTATGATGATGGCTGCCTTTCACTCCAGAGGGTGCTGCCTTTCAGCGGTGTGTAGACAGATGTCCAGCACTTGGGGATGGATACTCTAGAAAACTGTAGCATTTCTGAAGATCAGGTAGTTAGGGATGGACCAAGCCTATTGGTCATGATGTGTCTCAGCTCTAGGGCTTGCAGCGTATTCCCCAGCACCTTAAATCACTCAGCCAGCAGGGATTTAGCAGCATCATTCCACAGCTAATGCAGCTTACTGTGGAGGAGGGACTTTCTCCCTCATGTTTGCTGTCAATCACCTTTTGTTTAATTTTTCTCATTTGAAATGCAAAGTGTCATAATAAGAAACAAATCATGTTATTGGGGAAATCATTTATCATAAGGGTGTCTAGGTTTTGCCAGAATGGTGAAACATCTTCTGAGGAAAGAAAGATGAAAATGGAAAAAGTTGATCACCTTAAGTAAATACAGGCTTAGCATAAAAGCATTTGATTTCATGGCTTTAGAAACAATGATAAACAGGCTAAATGCTGGCTGTGAGTGCACTTTAAAAAATTGGTACTAGGAAAAGAGTACCCTATTTCAGAACCAACCTCCTTTTCTCTAGCCAGGGAGGATGAAAATGCTTTCCCAGGGTTTAACAGCAGAATATTTAGTGACTGTCAGCAACTTCTGCTCAGGGAGGAGCAAACTGAGGCAGGGAATCCTATAGTAATAAAATCAGAGCAGAGCACTAATAGCTTTTTCATCCTGTCTATGTGGCTTTTGGAATGTCTGGAAGAATATGAACTCCAGCATGATTAAAGAAAGCATGTTCCTTTTCCTTCAAGACAAGTTGCAAGGAAATGCAAATAGAGCCAAGGTGACAAGCACCCAGCTGTGGGATGCAACCAGCCTGCTTGATGGCTTTAAAACACACGCGAAGGCATTCACATTCTGCAGAACTGACTGCCACTGAAACACAAAAGTGACTCTCTAGCCTTTCTGTGCCTGCTAAAATCTTCCAAATGTGAACTAAGTGTAAGTGAAGCAGCAGGAGCTTCTCAAGTCTGGGACCCTGGTTCTGAGAGAGATGACCTTCCCTGCCACTGCATGGACACTCTTTAAAAGCACCATAATAGAGGCTCAAACTAAATGTACCCCCACCCTCCAAAAACGCCACCATAGCTTAACAGCAGAATAAAATAAGTGCTTAGAGGCATCCTTCAAGAACTGGAAGTCAAATCCTACTGAAAATAAATAGAAAGGAGCATAAGTTCTGGCAGCTCAGTGGAAAAGTATGCTAAGGCAGTCCAAGAAAGAAATCAAAGAGCAACCAGCTAAGGACACAAACACTAACAGCAACATTTCTTTGAAGTATACCCACCAAGCAGTCAGTGGGGCCACTGGGTCAGCGAGGTGCTAAACGAGCACTGAATGGAGACAAGGCTGTTGCAGAGAAGCTAAATACATTCTTTGCATTGGTTTTCACTGTAGAGGATATGGGGAGAGCCCCACACCCGAGCCATTCTTTTTAGGTAACACATCTGAGGAACTGTCCCAGCTTGAGATGTCAATAAAACAGGCTCTGTCACAAGTTGATTAAATTAAACAGTAATAAGTCACCAGGACCAGGTGGTATCACCAAAGTGTTCTGAAGGAACTCAAATATAAAACTGCAGAACTACTAATGGTGGTATTTAACCTATTGCTTAAATCAGCCTCTCTATCAGATGACTGGAATGTAGCTAATGCAACACTGATTTTTAAAAAAGGCTCCAGAGGCAGTCCTGGCAATCAGAGCCCAGTAAGCCTAACTTCTGTACCAGGCAAATTGGTTGACAGTACAGTAAAGAAGAGAATTCTCAGACATCTAGATAAACACAATATGTTGGGGAAGAGTTAACATGGCTTTTGCAAAGGGAAATCATGCCTCACCAATCTATCAGAATTCTTTGAGGTCAACAAACATGGACAAGGACGATCCAGTGGATAGAATGTACTTGGACTTTCAGAAAGCCTTTGACAAGGTCACTCACCAAAAACTCTTCAACAAACTAATCAGTCATGGGATAAGAAGGATCAGTAACTGGTTAAACAACAGGAAACAAAGAGTAGGAATAAATGGTTAGTTTTCACAATGGAAAGAGGTAAATAGCAGGTGCACCCATGATTTGTACTGGGATATGCTACTCAACATATTCATAAATGATCCAGAAAAGGGAGTGAGGTGGCAAAATGTGCAGACAATACTAAATTACTCAGGATAAGTAAGTCCAAAGTAAATTGGGTAATTAGGCAACAAAATGGCAGATGAAATTCAGTGTTGATAAATGCAAAGTAATGCACATTGGAAAAAATAATCCCAACAATACATATAATATGATGGGGTCTAAATGAGCTGTTACCACTCAAGAAATAGATCTTGGAGTCACTGTGGATAGTTCTCTGAAAACATCTGCTCAATATGCAATGGCAGTCAAAAAAGCTAACTAAATTAGGAACCATTAGGAGAGGGATAGATAAAGAGAAAATATCCGAATGCTACTATGTAAATACATGGTATGCCCACACCTGGAATACTGGGTGCAGTTTTGGTCACCCTATCTCAAAAAAGATATAATTGGAAAAGGTGCAGCAAAGAGCAACAAAAATGAGTAGGGGGTATTGAACAGCTTCCATAGAGGGGGAGATTAAAAAGACTGGGACTGTTAATTTTAGAAAAGAGATATCTAAGGGGGTTATAATAGAAGTCTATAAAATCATGAATGTATGGAGAAAGTGAATAGGGAAGTGTTATTTAGCCCTTGACATAACACAAGGATTAGGGGTCACCCAATGAAATTAATAGGCAGCAGATTAAAGACATACAAAAGGAAGTATTTCTTCATACAATGCACAGTCAACCTGTGGAACCCTTTCCCTTCGGATGTTGTGAAGACCAAAAGCATCTCTGGATTCAAAAAATAATTAGGTAAGTTCCTAGAGGATGAACGATCAATGGCTATTAACCAAGATGATCAGGGACGCAACATCATGTACTGGCTATCCTTAAACCAACAACTTCCAGAAGCTGGGATTGTTCGAGGGGGTAGGGGAAGCAGGAGTTGCTCCAGGGAAGGAAATGTGGAGCGGAGAAAGGTTAAAGATAATGGTGGTCCTGAGAGTAAGCCTGTTTCCTAGTGAGTGTTGCTGAATTGACAGGGTTCTGAATCAACCCTTATTAATAAGTGGGATTGATTGTGCTGTGGATCAAGCAGTATGGAATCCTAAACTTAGCCCATGGGTCATCATGAAACTGGAATTGTTCCTTTCCACAGAATGAGCCTGACCCACTGAAATACAGTAATTGGTGCAGACAAAGGTGGAGAGGTTTGCTGGAATCATTCCTAGTATTGTCCAGTGCCAAGCATTCAAAAGTCCTGCGTCAGGCACGCCAAATTCCTGAGACTGGCTGCAATACACTAGGGTTCTGTTCACTGGTCTCCTGGGGTTTGAGCTTTTGGGAGGGTCACACCGAGATTTCTTCTGCACCCAGGAGAGCTAGAAACTTCCATCTTGTTTTCAAATGGAGCCTGAGAGCCTCACATAATCACCTGACCCTAGGGTTGGGGGTTTGAGAAACAGCCCAGTGATCGCGAGACTAACAGCATCTGAAGGGAGGGTCAGAGGATGCAGACACAAAGCATAAGGAGTAAAAGGTACTTCCCCTTCTGCTAGCAAAGGCAAAGCCAGTGCATGAATGTTAGGCCCTTTGGCAGAACGTTGTGAAAGGCCCATTTTCAATGTACAAAGGAATTCTGTGGGCAAGACACCTGCAGACACTATTATACCTCGGTCCTCAGGTTCAGACACAGTTGCTCCCTTCCCCATCTCTTCCCTTTTTTTTCTGCTACCTTACTCCTACACTGTAGATGCTGGCTTAGCAGGCACTGAGTTGAGTTTGATTAGTAAAGATGGAGTGTTCCTTGCAGCCCCTTGATGGCAGGAAAGAGGGATGGTGATGACACTTTAAGTGTTGCGGCAGAAGTGGGTTCAGACAGCTGGGAATTTCGCTGCTTCTAATGCCATAGCACCAAGTGGGGGCTGTGATGGAGCCTGCATTGCAGAGGCTGATGTTCTTGCATCAATTCATGGTCCCTGAGGGGCTGGCGTTTCTGGGAGAAATACTCCGCATGGAGCCCCAGGTTCTCCTAGCTCTGCTTTGGGAATGCAATCAGAGCAGTCTGGGAGGTACCGGGGCTTGATTTCTAGGAGGGCTGAGCACCCACAACTGGACTTGGAACAATTTACCAAGAGTCCTGGTGGATTGTTCATCACTGGCAATTTTTCAGCCAAGAAGGGATGCTTTTCTCAAAGCTCTGCTCTAGGAATTATGTTCAGGCAGGTCTCTGGCCTGTGCTCTACAGGAGGTCACACTAGAAGGTCACAAATGGTCCCTTTTTTCCTTGGAATGTATGAAATTGAGCAGGAGCTAACGGGAACTGCTGGTTCTCGGCATCTCTGGAAATGAGGGCACAAAGAGGTGCTCACAAGCACAGAAAAGTATTTTTTATACTGGCCCTAAGATGGGTTCTGATGTTTCTAAAACCCCCCAAACTGCCATTCCCGTCCCTACACTCAGGGCCGGCTCCAGGCACCAACATTCCAAGCAGGTGCTTGGGGCACCAATCTGCAAGGGGCGGCAATCCGTGTATTTTTGCCGCCAAGGAGCATGCCAAATTGCCGCTGCGGACAGCAGGGGCAGTCCATGTGCCCTTAGGGCGGCACACGCATTTCTGCCACAGCAGCGGCAGCTTCTATGTTCAGCTTTCCACAGCAGCAAAGCTTCCGTCTTCCGGTTGAAGACAGAAGCTGCCGCTGAATTGCCGCCGCGGAAACGCACGTGCCGCCCTAACAGCACACAGACTGCCCCTGCCATCCATGGTGGCAATTCGGCGCGCTGCTTGGGATGGCAAAAACAGTAGAGCCGGCCCTGCCTACACTCATCACTTTTCAAGAACATGGTGAACCAGCTATAAAAGTAACCACAGGCAATGAGACAGGGAAACCAGAGCGAGTGTGCCCAGAAATCAGCACAACCGCAGAGAGGGGCAAGGACACCTCTGGTCCCAGGAGTCACTTACTCCCTTGCCCCAGCCATAGGAGTAGCCTTGAAAGCAACAAAGTGAAATTCTGCTTTCATCACTTCACCCCATTACTCCTAGTTCCATCCCCCATGGATCATGCCAAAGAACCCTGCTCCCTTCCTGATGGTCTTGCCTTGCAGCGGTGTAGACGGGTGTCTCTCGCTCATCACTAAGGATGGACAGGGCTGCTCTAGAGGGGAAAAGGATCAGCTCTCAGCACTGGGGCCAAGGACAGAAGTAACGGGCTTAGGTTTTAATAGAGAAATGTGGGTTAAGCATTGACCCAAATTTCATGGGCCACTTGCAGCCTCAGCACTCGGAGTCTGGAGCTGACACCAGGCAGAATGTGGCCCTGTAATTATGGAGACCGAGAACAAGGTAGCGAATGGCTCAGTGAGGTTGGGAAATCCCCACGCAGCTATTCAAGGCTCAGCCTGGCTGCCATCTAGTGGGGATGACTTGGAGTGAGCTCAGTTAACCCCGGCCTCCTTCCATTCCAGGGGGTCTGAATCGCTGATAGCAGGAGGAGGCGGCTGCTGCCACAGTGCCACACTCCATGTTCCCCTCAGAGTTTGGCAGATGAGCTTTCCCAGAGTTAGCCTGGGTGATCAGCACCCAGGTGAGAGCACTGGGTTAGTCTAACCTGGCCGTGAGCAGCCACGTTGCAAAGCCCTGGCTGAGTTACTGCGTCCGCACTGGTGCTGCACTCCCCTTCAAGTTGCTAGCGCGTTTGGGGCAAAGCCCATGGTTCTTTGTGCTGCTGTAAGGTGAGATGCTGCATGACTCTTTCTCAGCATGTTTGTGGGACACGCCTGGGCACCTGGGAGGGACTGTGGGAAGGCAGAGGTGCACAGTCAGCACTCGAGTGATTTAGCTGCATCCTCGTGGCAAAGTGGGCAGGCTCCCAGCCCCAGTGAAAGAGGCACCACGCTTGAACCCGCCCTCAGCTGGGGCAGCCAGCCCAGGTGGAAAGCCCAGATGAGAGGGTTTTGTATGCGGAGGGGAGGGGACAGGAGCCTGGGCTAACTACAGTGAAGACGCCCCTGCTGTTGATATCCCTAATAGGAGACGCCAGCTATTTCCCAAGAAGGATGTGGCTGAGACTCACTTGTCTGACTGTCCTGTGGACTCAAAGTCTGGCTACCGGAGGGAATGATCAGAGTGTGAACTGAACTGGATCTCAGGGACAGGGTCCTCTGGGATGTCAGTGCTGTTGGAGCTAGATAGCTGGGGGGTTCTGCTGTCCCCCGCTAGGAAGACCCATTTTATAGAGATGTGGCAGCAGGACCATCAGGCTGATGCTACCATTGTCCTGTCACAAAGTGCAGGCACTTCCACAGGGGAAGGGGCTGGTGAGAAGTTGAAGGCACTTCTGGCAGTTCAGAGGAAAGCTACGGGTGGAGCGTGTGCAGGCAACAGGAGGAGAGACCTTGAGCATTGTGCCAATGTTGAATGTGCAGACGCTGTCCTTCAGGAAGGTGCTGATGCTGACTGCGGCAGGACCCCCGTGGGACATGCTCTGTCTTATCTGGAGAGGAGAGAGAAGAGTGACCATTCACCAGTGCAGCTTGGCAGCACAGGCCACAGAGTGGCTCTTCCTCCCCAGGAGGGACGTTGCATTCGCTAAGGATGCCATGTGTGCGAGAGTCTCGTTCCTGAGCCTGAGCTCCTTCGGGTGAGCCTGGGGAACTCCCTTAGCTCTTAGGGCTATTATACCCTTGAAGGCAGCAGTAGCAGGATAGAGCACAAGGCTGGTCCCTGATGAGTGTAAATGCAGCTCTCTGAACATCCTGTTACTTCCTTCCTCAGCAAAGACGGTCCCTGCAAGAGAGACACTGGCTCTTCCACCAGCGACTCTGCATCCCAATGGTTCTCATCAATATCCCTTCCCCTGCCTCCCAGTCTGATCCAGTAAACGGGCCATTGCCTCTGGTCTCCAGGGTCAGGAGTTTGGGGGGAGGGAGTGGGAAGAGGCTGAATTTGGGGAGCTTAGGGGGTTTTTGTGCACATCTGTCTGCTCTGCACATTGTGTGGGTTTTACAACCAATTTACACATGTGCCCGGAACTCTGGGTGCCCTTCATCGCAATGAACTGTCTTTTGCTCTTCTGTGACTCCCTCCAATGGGTCAGTGCCTTGCTGGTGATGCTGTGCCCAGAACAGAGTGTGCAAAGGGTCAACTCACGCTTGCTCTGTCACTTGCTGTCCCTGTATTTAATGCAAATCGCTGGCTTACTGCACTACAACTCTGGGCTACCAAAGCCCCAAGCTCCCGCTCAGCAGCACTGCTTCCTGGCTGGGGGTTTGGTCTGGGTGGTTTTTCACCAAAGGATTTTTCTGTATTTCTCCACCATGAATCTCATTTTTTTATTTCCTGCCCATGTTTCTACAGCCTGCGATTGGCCATGTGCTTGTTAATGATCTCAACTTACTCCCCTCTCTTCTGTCACAATGGCACATATTTGATAAAAGCAGCTCTAACATTTCTTCCTCTGTGATACATTGCTGCTGATTGTTTCCTTTCTTTCCTGAGCCTCCTGCTGGTTTTCCACCCCAAGGAGTGTCTCACAGAATCTCAGGGTTGGAAGGGACCTCAGGAGGTCATCTAGTCCAACCCCCTGCTCAAAGCAGGGCCAATCCCCACATGGCCCCCTCAAGGATTGAACTCACAACCCTGGGTTTAGTAGGCCAATGCTCAAGCCACTGAGCTATCCCTCTCCCCCCAACTGGAAGGTCATTGAGTCCAGCCCCCTGCCTTCACTAGCAGGGCCAAGTACTGATTTTTGCCCCCAAATGGCCCCTTGAAGATTGAACTCACAACCCTGGATTTATAAGGCCAATGCTCAAACCCCTGAGCTATCCCTCCCCCCTCATCCAGCCCAGTGGGAGATCATTTCAGCTAAGAGTATAATAAACTCCCACTTTACTATCCAGCTATTGCAGCTGCTGCATTCCCATTCGCCACTTCCTGTATGGGTCAGTCTCAGAGAAGCTATTGTTTGTCTGAGATGGTTTGCCCCTCTGCCCCATGCTGCTTCCTGCTCAGAGTTCCATTGCTCTGGAGAGGATTACAGCGTTGTCTGTTGATTACATTGCTTCACTAGGGATTGAAATGACACTCCTCAGATGCCGAGGTTCCCTCTCCTCTTGCTTCTTTCCTCTTCCTTCCTGGAGAGGTGTAACTGTTCAAGGCAGAACTGTGCTTGGTTAGTGTCTTGTGGCTTCCCCTGTGTCTCCCTAGAATTAAAAGTCTCTTTCAGTGCTACGGGTCACTCATTTCTTCAAGCTTAAACCTGCTCTAAGAAGAGAAGATTAGCCACAGAAAGTTTTGGCTACTAGAACTTGTCTATCCAGGCCCTTCAAACAGCCAGCATCTATGGAGAGAAGATTTTAGTTCAGTTCAGAGGATGGGGAGATCTAACTTGCCTGAACTCTAACAAAAGGGGAGAAGCTGCCTTTGAAGTGGAATCTCAACCTGCCAGACCCTGGGCAATCTGGAATCGAGAATGGAAGATGAATTTACAAGCTACATCTGGAACAAGAGCCCTGTCCCTTAAAAGCATGGGCAGTTACCGGTCATAGTAGAAATGTTTGTAGAGAGACTCCAGAACAAGATACTTACTGTGGGCTGGTTCTAATGACCTGGGAACAGGTAGAACTTTTTTATCATGGTCGTTCTTTCCTTGGTGGGCATCTGAAGAGGAAAATCTTGAAAGGAGAGCTGGACCTGAGATGAGGAGGAGAGGTCAGATCAGTCACAATTCCAGGGGACCGGCAGCACTTTAAACACAAAACAATCTGCTACTAGAAAGCCGGAGCTTGAATAACATTGGGGAGAATAGGCAGAATCAAGAGCAGACGTTCCCCTGGGAATCTGCATGATGATAACGACAGCCAGGCTGCACCTCTACCTGCGTGCTTGAGCCACCTCTGATACAAACACCTCACATGCTATGCATGTCACAGTACATGCTGCTGTCTGTCAGGCAGGCATGACCTGGCTGCTCCTGTTGGGCCCAAGAACAAGGAACCCTGCTGTGGTCACCAAAACCATTTCTGAACCAACTCTCCAGGGCAGTGGCTCTGAGAGCTGAATGGCAGGTGGAGCTGGAAGGTTTCATGACAGCTAGTGAGCAAGAGGAAGGAAAAGGGGCTGGAGAGGGGAAGGGCAAGCTCTGGAGGGGGGAGGGAACAGTGTGGAGGAACCAGGGTCCCAGGTGGGAGAAGAAATGGATAAAAATCTGCATCCACCAGCAGGCTTGGAGAGAAGATGGGGAGAGGGTCAGGGCTTGATGCAGGAATTATTGGGTAAGGTTCCCTGGCCTGTGTTATGCAGGAGGTCAGACTAGATCATCACAATGGTCCCTTTTGGCCTTAAGCACTGTGATTTGTGTGAGTGAAACTGATGCAGAGAATGTCCCTGCGGTCACTTCCTAGCAGAGCTGCCAGGGTCTGTACTTACCAGCTGTGCAGTGGGAGTAAGTAAATTGCTCATTTCTGAAATGTACATTACTGGGCCATCTCTGGAACAACGGCTTGAGTGGGGATGGATGGAGGGAAGTTTCACAGCAGAACACCACTCCCGGGGCTGGACCCAGGCCCACAAAGGGATTTAGGCACCTGCAGCCCAATTTTTAGGCACCATTGTGGCCCACAAAACTCCTGGTGAGCAGTAGGCGCATAAGCTCACTTGGCACCTACACTTCTGCTGGAAAAGTCTCCTAGACGCCTATATTCCTGCCGCTGGCTATGTGCCCAAACACCCACCTCCCACCCAACTCTCAGCACAATCCTCAAGCCAGGTAGAGATAGACATTCCCCGACCTAGCTTGTCTGTGGGGGACAATCTACACCTAACTCCATACAAACTTCTTTGGCTTCAGCTCCAGCCGCTGCCATAGGGGCTGGAATCCCCCCCGCCCCACTGGGTTGTCAGTGTCCCCCCCACAGGGCTGGAGCTTCACTCCCCCGGGTGGTCAGACCCCACTGTTATTTTTAGTAAAAGTCAGGGACAGGTCGTGGGCTTCTGTGAATTTTTGTTCATTGCCCACGACCTGTCTGTGACTTTTACTAAAAATACCTGTGACAGAATCTTAGCCTTAGTTATGAGGGAGGACGCCCCCACCCGTGGCTATTTGGGGTGGAGCTGGGGTGCACCACCACTCTTCCTGGAAGAAACAGCTCACGCAGGGGGGTTCCTGGCTATGGTCACAAGGAGAGACAGGTACCTCCCTGCAGCCTGGGCTTAGCTGCCTAACGCTCTGCGAGGGGTGGGGCTTAGTACACCCCCCTCTCATTGGCATCTCCCATTGGCCAGCTCAGGTGGCTCCCCACCTATCAGGCTGGCTTTTGGGGATCCCATCCTTCGGCACCTGTCTCTCCCCACGCACTGCACGAGGGGGCTGGGGCCTAGCTCACAGTGTGTGGAAGCCACTAGGTAGCAGGTTGCTTCCAATTCGGCATTGCAAGACCTGTCCCTTTGTGGGTCCAGCCAGGCCATTGCCTCTCCTCCCAGACTGCCCTGAAGACGTGCACTGTGAACTCTGCTAAGATTCCCCCGGTCAAACACACGGAGCATGATTTTAATATACTGTGCACTGTAGATGCCTGGAGGGGGATGATTTGCATGAGCAGCCAGAGCTCCTCATGGGGCTGAGGACAGTTCCCTGCTGTGGTGCTGCTGATTTTAGCAGTGGGGCCATTCCCAGTCATCCAGCAGGAAGGACAGTCACCTGTCGGAAGATCTCCTCCAAGGGCAAGCGGCAGGCATTGGTTCGGAACTGCTCTATCAGACGGGTGATGAAGATGGAGCCAGTTTCTGGAGATCTCCAGGACGAAGTGTCTGTGGAGACAAAAGGCTGTTGTACACCGTGGGGCAGCGCTGCTTCTCCCTCTAGACTACAACAGACACTGGAGACGAGGGGGCTGGGGCTGGGGCTGGCAAAGGGATTTCACCCTTCACAGAGCAGCTGGGAGTTCTCAGTGAGGCTGAAGTTAAGGGAAGAGAAGAGGAATGACTAGAAGGGCAAAGCTGAGCGGTTCTGGCCCAGTCGCTGCGGGGTGGGGAGAGGAACAGGCGGGTCAGGCTAGTAAGACTGTTCATTGGCAATGGAGGGCTGCGAGGGATTGCCACAGACACAGCGCTGTGCCAAGCACACCCCTTCCTAGCTCAGGCCAGAAGGGGCCTGTACCAGGGTGGCTTGCCCATGGCCAAGCCAGCCCTGATGACAAGGATGAGCCACGCCTGGGGGGAATCCCAGGGTAAAAGGCAGCCAGAAGCTGCAGGTTAAGTGAGTGAGCCTGCAGGGAGCCGGGCAGAGAGGGATGGACAGATCCCCAGGGAGGAGGGGGATGTGCCCAGCTACAGCCAGGGAGAAGGGGGCCTCAGGCGATGGTTTGTTTGGAAAGCCTTTGTGTTAGATGCTGGGAGAGGGAGTCTAAACTGCAGTCGAGAGCCAATGTGCACCAGAGGCTCAAAAACGGGATCCTTTGGGTTTGAATTACTCTGTGAACTGTGACTTCTCCACTGGCTGCAGAAGAGATGGGACAGCCACAGAGGCAGGAGACTGGAGAGCAGCCTGGGGCCAGGAGAAGGCGCTTGGGAGGCAGTAGGTGGCACAGCTACAGGACCATTATGATGATCTGCGCCAGCAGTTTCCAAACCTTGTCCCCCTACGGGCTCCTTTGGCAGTTCACTAAGTGTCTTGGACCCCTTTCACTCCCAGCCCAACAGGATGCCTTGCCAGTGCATGCAGGACGCGTTTGGGTCTCAAAATGGCCTCCTCCATGCAGCAAAAGTGCCAGAACATTGTTCCAGCATATTCGGGCCCTGGCTCAAGAGATGGACCCCCATGTAACCCACGGTGGACCCCACCTGGGGAACCACTGATCCCCTGTACAACACAGGCCAGAGAACAAATAGAAAGGGCAAAAGCAGAGCAGATCTGAGTCTCCCGTTATCCCCAAGAGGGACCGGCACCTGCAGGGCTTTCTGGAAAGCTCACTGACCAGAGGGCTTCCCATTCCAGGTCTCTGGGTCACAGCTCTCCTGCAGGAAATCCAGGTCTGTGGGCCCTGACTGCACTGGAGTACCACACCCTGCTACCCCCACTCTGTCGAGCCAGGCTCTGCTCAGTCCCCTCTGCAGAGCTAGATACGCAGCACTGGCCGGGGGGGCCAAGAGGCTACTGGAGACTGAGTGCAGCTCCTGGCTCTAGGTGCTGTCAGGAATGAGTCTCTGGACTTCCTGGCACACGGGCTGGCCTGGGCTGACTCCAGGCAGTCGGGTGAGCAGCTTGTGCTCCAGCACCTAAACCTGGCTTTTAAACGAGGCCTCCAGCCAGCGTCCCTCCAATCCTTTACATCCATGTGCAGAATGAACTTTGTTCTGTGAATCAATGTGGAGGTAATGTGTGGCGGGGGTGGGGCCGAGGGGTTCGGACTGTGAGAGGGGGCTCAGGGTTGGGTTGTGGGGGGGGTGAGGGCTCTGGCTGGGGGTGTGGGCTCTGGGGTGGTGCTGGGGATGAGGGGTTTGGGGTGCAGGATGCCTCGGGCTGCGGCAGGGAGAGAGGACTCTCCCCAACCCTCTCTCCCGCGGCAGGGCCGGGGCTGGGGGAGAGCGTCTCTCCCCACCGCGGCAGGGCCGGGGCTGGGGGAGAGCGTCTCTCCCCACCGCGGCAGGGCCGGGGCTGGGGCCAGGAGAGAGGTGCCTCTCCTCGCTGTAGCCCTGAGCGCCTGTGCGGCCCTTGATAGGCTGCTGTGCAGCATGCAGCTTAGAGGGAACTTATACCCCCGAAGGGAGATGTCAGAGAGCCAAGCCAAGAGGCAGGGTTGGATGGCAGGAGACAGACCAGGCATGGAGAGAGCTGTGTGAGCCATCAGCGTGCAGACAAGAGCTGCGGCCCGTGAGACTGGCCAGGGAGTGAAGGGACATGAGCCAAGGGCAGAGTCCCTGGGACCCCCCCGAGAGTGGCAGGGGGCAGCCCCACCCAAAGGGCTCGTGTTCAGAGGGGTAGGAGAGGACAGTGTCTCAGCACCCAGTGACTGGCTGGGAGGTCGAGGCTGGGGTAGAGGCCCTAAGGACTGGCCAGGAGGAGGCCATTGGAGGCCATGGTGGGAGCAGATCAGCAGAGCAGAGAGAGCATATCGGGGTTGGTAGGGTCCCCAGGCAGAGCTGGATACATGGGCTCAGCCCATTTAGAGCCAATGCTCTCTGTGCATGTCCCAGCACAGCCCCCCTCCCGAGCCCCCAGCCCCGGGCCTGCTGCTGGCAGCCAGTTACTTGGTGTTGTAGAATGCAAACAGATGAAATCGCTCTCCACGTGGATTCGGAAACTTGCATCATCTTCTAATCCTTCAGGGGGCAGCCGAGCGAGGCTGGAGCCGTCTCCAGGGAGCTCTGCAGAGTCACTCACCCACACCTGTCCGCGGTTCTCTGGGAAACATGGGCACCAGTTACGGCCAAGAGCAGGCCATGTTTTCCCTTTCCCACACCCCCATGCCAGTGGGTGCCCTTCCCCTGGTGGCAGGCCACCCGCCCTGTCCCAGAGCAGACTCACCCCCACGGCAGGCCTGAATGATGATCACTTTGGGTTTTCCCAGCAGTGCCTGGCAGTTCTGGTTGTTGAAGGTGCTGTAGATGGTGTCAGTAGAAAGGATGTCTGTGGACTCGTCTTGGCAGTTTGTCCCGCACAGGCCATCCCTGACGCCATGAGACATGAGCACGAGGAAGGTGCTATCCGAGGTCTGGTGCTCGTTCCGAGCGGCAAACTGCTTCAGGGTCTCTGCCATGGCCTGAAAGCAATGTGGGGACAGCAGCGTCAGTGAACAGCAGCCAGAAGAATGACGGCTACTCCTGAGGGCACCGTTGGGGACAGGGGGAAGATCTCCAGTGGCAGCAGCCAGTGCCCTCTTGGATGGAGGATTCCCATGGACAGTGTTCCCATCCCGGAGAGGGCTTTAGCAGGGATCCGACGTGCCCCTACTGGCAGCTCCTAGGAGGAACCAGCCCCAAGACCCCTGCCAAGGGGGGCCTGAGCCAGGAATGAACCAAGCAAAGGTCACAGCATCTTCCCCAGGGGCCTGGGACAGTCACTGGTGGCTTGGGGAGGTTCTGTACCTGGGCGTTTAAGTTGCAGTAGGTTTCCACTTTGTATCCCAGCCCTTCTAGAAGCTTCTTCATCCCTTTCACATCCACATCAGCCCCATCCCTCCTGCGGAGACGCTCAAACTCAACATTACAGATGATGAGGGCCAGGCGGGTTCGCGTCGCCTTGTCCCGGATGGAATAGATCTGTAAGAAAGGAAAACTCACGCTGGGCTGGCCACGACGCAGCCCTCACTTCGGGGGCCTTGTGCACGTGGCAGAACGGCGCCAAGACCCATAGGGAGGATACCACTCCTCAAATTACCAAGGAGCCCCTTCTGCTCCGTGCCCCTCAGCATCCCTACAAGGAGACTGTCACATGGCTCCTGCACAGTAGGATCTCTGTGGAGGAAGTGGCTCCCCCCAAGTACTCCCTCATGGGGGCTGTTGTTGTGGGGGAAACAGTCTATGTCATCCTGGTCGATCAGGGCCGCCCGGGGGCGGGGGCAAGTGGGGCAATAGGCCCCGGGCCCCACAGGGGCCCCCACGAGAGTTTTTCAGAGCCCCTGGAGCGGGGTCCTTCACTCACTCCAGGGGCCCCAGAAAATTCTCATGGGGCCTGGGCCCCTGGAGCTTCTTCCACTCCAGGTCTTCGGTGGCAGGGGGTCCTTCCACCCCAGGACCTGCGCCGAAGTTCCAGGTCTTCGGCGGGAATTCGGTGGCAGGGGGCTCAGCCCCCTGAATCTTCTGGGCAGCCCTGTGGCGGATGCAGCCAGACTTAGCTCCAGTCCCTGTATGATACTGTTCACACAGCCAGAAACATAGCTGGGGCCACTACAGCCAAACAGCCAGGCACAGCTGGGCCAGAGGCTGAGTGGGGAGAGCTAGGATCCAGCCCGATCCCCACGTCTGCACAGCCAGGCAGTGGAGAATGGGGTGGTCTCTGACTCGAGTTCGTGTCAGCTGGTGAAGCGTTACTGCAGTGCTAGTGTGTGCGGCGGTTTCTAATGGGGTCTGCTAGCGAAAATGAGTCCGTGAGGCTGTGCAGAACCCCAGGAAAGCACTGCCTCTGGCCAGAGCTCCTGCCTTCAGAGCGTTTTAAAGGGGTCGTTGGAGCATGAGGATGATCTTGGTCTTCGGTGTATAAACCAAACCTGCCTGTGATTAGTCATGTGGGGCTGGCTGGGCATTGTCTTCCACAGAGGAGCCTGCAGCGCCCTCATGACCTTCACGGATAAGCTTAGCTTCCACTTGGAGACTGTTCCCCAACTACTCGGGTGACCTAGGGAGGGCTCAGAAAGATCTTGCTGCTTCCAAGGCTTCTCCCCTCTCCCTGACACCACACAGCTGATCTGGCACTGGGGGCAATGACCAAGGGATTGGATCAGCTGCCCTGAGCCATCATGCTGCTGTCAGTGCTTCAAAGGTATCTGGGAGGAAGGGGCAACTTGCAGTCTCAATGCAGCTAAAATCAAACCCTGTCAAACCCCCGAGACCAGCCACTTCTCCTCTGGCTCCACCCTGTACAGACAAAGGTGTAGGGCTTGGGGGGGCAAAATTGTCAGGATGGTGGCGTCCACCCGTCCTGCACCCCGGTCCCTGAGGCCCCGTTGCAGCGATGCTGGAGGTAAAATCTGGCTGTAGCCAGCAGGCTGTGTCTGAGTTCTGGGGTCTCTGCCGCATACACCCAATGGGAGAAGCCCAGAGGGAGCAGCACAGAGCACCTCCTTTGCTTCCTCCTTCTGGATCCGCTGGACGAATTCCCGGGGGCAGGGCTGGATCCACTCCTGAGATGGCACTTGCTGGGTTTCTGCAGCAGACCCTGGGATCATAAACCCCGCGTTAGCTGAGAGGAGGGAGTTAGTAGCTGGGAGCCACACGGGCTGTCCTGAAATCCACCCCCCAGGGAAAGACAGAGGGAGAAACGCAGAACAGAGAGCAGTAAAGCGAGGTGGCTAGCCCTCCACACTGGCTAGTGCGATGGGGGGGTCGGCGAGAGCACAACCACGGCCTGCTGGGGGGCTCGAGTCTCCCCCGTTCAGTGGAGACAACCTGAGTTGTCCCTCTCCATTGCCCCTCAACTGCCACTGTGCACATGGGAGTGACAGGTCATGGAACGTGGTGGGTGGACTCAGGGCACCCCCGCCCCATTGTGCCACGGGTACCCTGCTCTGGCAGCATCTCCGCACTCTGGGCAGCATGTGGGGCCTAGCTCAGCTGCTGCCCAGCCCTCGCCCCAAGGGGAGATCCCAGCATGAGGAACCCCATCCCCAGCAGGACACTCATGGGGTGTGCTAGCACCTCTGCTGCTCTGGGCAGGAAGCTGCTCAGTCCTTTGCTGATGCCCAGCAGGGAGGGGTGGGTCAGCCTGGCTCTCTAGCTGCCCTGTTGGGAATCAGGTCTGGGGAATCCCAGTGCAGACAAAGCCTGCGTTTGGAAAGAGCAGGCACATCCATGGCATTGGCTCTGCCACTGCTGTGGCTAGTGGGAAACACGGGCCTGGGCAGCAGCACCTAGGGCTTTGCAGCTAGTTTAATAGCCAGCATGTGCACGTCACACGCACTGGAAGGGGAGAGAGCCCTGCATGGAGTGGGGCTCCCAAAGGCCAGTGCCCATGGGAGAACCGCTGCACAGCCCAGCCAGGTGTCCCGTGCGTGCAGCCCCCCAGAGATTGGAGAACCAGCCCTTGTGGCACCACTCACCTGAGGGGGCGCTGAGCCCCAGCTCTGTGGCCAGGTGGACATCTCTGACACAGAGGCGCTCGATGAATATTTCGCTGGCTTTGGCACCCTTTTTCCTCACCCCATCAATCAGACACCTGGCTTGGTCACTCTTCTTACTGCAGCTCTCCTTCACCTCCTCCACTTCCTCCTCGTTCAGCACCCGTCTCTCCAGCAGGTCGTCCAGGAGGGTGCTGATCACGGCCTTGTTCACGCTCTCCACAAACCTGATCCGCACGTCACTTAACTTCCGATCTGTAAGAGCAGCCACGTGAACCCCTGTACCGGGCTGCACCAGGCACCTTCTTCCCAGGGGGGTTGTACTAGTGGACCTCCCGTAGGGACCAGCTGATACAGACATGGCCCACCCCACAGCCCTCCATGTGCACCCCACACATTCCTTTACACAGAACCCCCCATCTCCCCACTCACTGCACCAGCCTCCAGCGCCTGCCCAAGCATGCACTCACACTAGGCTGGCTCGCTAACCTGGGACATTTTTATGAGGCTGCCATTTCATTTTCCGGACTCGCAACCTTCATTAAGGTGAGTCCCTCGCTGTTCCCGGCGTGAGAAGCCCCTGCAGTGAGCCCGGCCTGCGGCTGCACTGCTCAGCCAGGGGAGACCTGTCCCAGGCACTCGGTGTGGGGTTGGCTCACACCTCCAATGGCAACGTCCTTAACTGTTTCACGTCAGAGTCAAAGGTCCGGTTAAACCTCACTGATGCTGCCAGTGGTCGTTGACAGCCGTTTTCAGTCAGGGTAAAGAAGCAATTAAGCTCCCTTGTGGAACCAGAGAGCTGACACAACAGGAGCGTCTGCCCATGCCAGCCCATCAGGAAGCCAGCTACAGTGGTGGAGGGATTTCACTGACTGCGGGTTGGGGCGGGTGCGTGTCTGACGCATCAAGAGCAGCAAGGAAGCACCAGACAGAGCCATGTTCCTGCGGGTCATGCGCCCCTGAGAAAAGCGAAGTGCTCCAGGAGCTGTGAGGCTGGAGCCTGGTGACCCAGAATGCCCAGCTACCTGGCTCCGCACTGAGTGGGCAGGAAACGGCAGAGCTAGAAGAGCTGATGAGTAACTTTAGCTCCGCCCCTCCTCAGAGAGACACTGTCTTGCTTCTCTTTCGCAATGTGGACATTGCTCCTTTTGCCTTACAACCTGCCCGCTGGGGGGAGGGGAACGTCATAGGGAACTTCGGGCTGGCCTACACCAAAAACTCACATCAGGCCGAGCTACGTCTCCCAGGCGCAGAACAATCCACCCCGAGAGCGAGAGCCGCAGGGCAGGCCTACACTGAAAAGCTGCATCCCTTGTAGCACTTAAGTGAAGACGCTCCTACACCGGTGGGAGAGCTTCTCCCATTGGCTTGATTAATCCACCTCTGCACGGGACAAGCTCTCACTGACACGGCGCTAGGTCGGTGTAACTACAGCGCTCAGGGGCATGGATTTTTCACCCCCCTAAGCGATGCAGTTATACTAGTCTAAGTCTGTAGTGTAGCTCTGCGGTATGCCTGCATCTAGACAACCCATCCCTCGGTGTAGGCAGCGCTAGGGCAGTGGAAGAATTCGGCCATCGACTTAGCTGCCTCCTCTTGGGGAGGTGGATAAACAACAGTGATGGGAGAACCCCCCTCCTCGCTGCAGGGCGTGGCCCCACAGCTGCATTTGAAGTGCAGACATCCCCAAAGGCCTGGACTACACTAAGAAATTCGGTCAGTTGAACTACTTTGCTCAGGGGTGTGAAAAATCCACTCCCCTGAGCGACACAGTTAAAGTGACCTAAACCCTGGTGTACACAGGGCCAGCGTCTCTTGGGAGGTGGCTGCATGTGCCGATGGGCGAACCTCTCCTAGCAGGGTAGGTGGGACTTCACCGAACCGCTACAGCAGCAACCCTCCGGCGTTCCAGCCACAGACAAGCCCCGAGTGTGTAAACTAGTGCTGAAAGCTCATCTCCCCGGTTGTGCATGGTCCAGGGCTCGCCCTTGGGGTCTAGGGGAAGCGGGAGGGCACCAGAGCAGTTCTTGGCTGGAGCAGCGTTGCCAAGGCCAATGCTGATGGGACTAGGCCCAACTCCTGCCCAGCCCAGCAGGAGAACCAGCTCCAGCTAGACACCTACATCCAGATCGAAGCACCCAGTGGGGCTCAGACTGCAACAGTCAGGCCATTTCGGGGCCTAAATACTCACGGGAACATGTTGGCCTTAACCTTTGCCCTCGTTCCCCCTTCAGTCAATGGGGCTGGTGAATAGCCTGTCACAGGGAGGGCGGCTGGGGCTGAGAACTGAACAGGGCTGGGGGCTGGCCCCATGCCCTTAAAGGGGCAAAACAGGCAGGGATTGGGAGGTGGGGGGGACTGACCCCATCCAGGGAGAGTGGGCAGGGATTGTGGGGTGGGAGGGGTGCTGGCCCCATCCAGGGGGAGCGGGCAGAGATGGGGGGTGGGAGGGGGGCTGGCCCCATCCAGGGGGAGCAAGCAGGGATTGGGGGTGGGTTGAAGGGGGGCTGGCCCCATCCAGGGGGAGAGGGCAGGGATTGGGGGTCGGTGGGAGGGGGACTGGCGCCATCCATGGGGAGCGAGCAGGGATTGGGGGTGGGTTGGGGGGCTGGCCCCATCCAGGGGGAGCAAGCAGGGATTGGGGGTGGGTTGAAGGGGGGCTGGCCCCATCCAGGGGGAGTGGGCAGGGATTGGAGGTGGGAGGGGGACTGGCCCCATCAAAGGGGAGAGGGCAGGGATTGGGGGTCGGTGGGAGGGGGACTGGCGCCATCCATGGGGAGCGAGCAGGGATTGGGGATGGGTGGGAGGGAAGCGGACCCCATCCAGGGGGAGCGGGCAGGGATTGGGGGTTCAGAGGGGGGCTGGCCCCATCCAGGGGGAGCAGGCAGAGATTGGGGGGTCAGAGGGGGGCTAGCCCCATCCAGGGGGGACGGAAGGAGGGGAAGAGCACAGCACCAGCCTCACCCCGGAGGAGCACGCAGGAGCCTTAACTCAAGCCCTGAGGCCTGGCCTCGTGTCTGGCAGGAGCAGAGGCTGCCCACGCCCGCAGCTGCCAGGCCCCAGGCAGGGTGTGCACCAGGGCCCGAGGAGGGGGACGGAACAGAGCCCAGCCTCCCTCCTGCCTCTGCCTGGGGCTGCCCAGGCCCCTTCACTCACCAGCCATCCTCCCAGGCCGAGGCACCGCTCACAGGAGCTCTTGAGTAGCGGAAAGTGAAAGCGATGCCTGGTCCCCTCCTCTTCCTGCCGCTCCCAAAGCTCAGGCTGGTGCAAGGGGAGCAGGGCCCCGCACACAGGCAGAGTGGGGATGGCCGGGAGTCAGGGCTCCAGACAGAGCCCAGGACCCAGCCCCACTCTGAGCCCAGCGTAGGCGGCTGGTTGAGGGGCCATTGCTCCTCCAAGGGTGCAGGGTTCTCCCCAGCCCTGGCCCAAGTGACAGTGCACCCTGGGGGAGTCCCCCGTGCCTGGCTTCCTGCCCATGGGCTCAGAGGGTACAAGGGGGGCCACGGACCATGCAGCACCACGGCCGACCCTCTCTGTGGAGCAAAGTTGCTTTTAAAGAGACAGGAGAGGGAAGGATTCTAGGCTCACCCCTCCCCAACCCCTAACCCCCATGCACCCCCTGGCTCCACTTCCTCTTCCCAGCTGTCTGCTTTCATGGGGTGCAGCCCTGGCCCTAGGGAGGCTGGTGAGCTGGGCTAGCTGAGGCCTGGCACCCACGGGGAATTTCTGATCAGCATTCAGCATCCAGGGCCATGGCAGGGAGCTGGGCTGTGCAGTGCGTGCAGCAAAGGCACAATTCTCCACGATAATCCCCCCTTCCTTTCACAGCAATGAGCACCGGGAACAGAGGGCCCAGGGAATAAATGACACCTGCCAACCCCTGAGCTTTCATTGCAAGTCTCATGATATTTGGTGTTTTCCTTTAGTCCCAACTTCTGGAGTCCCTCAATGCATCAACACCCTGGCTGCCCGCTGCACCAAACTGCGTTTCCAGCCCTGCTGGCTGCAGAAAAAGGCTGGACGATGGGACCCTGGAGCACCCAGGCGGCCAGAGAATGGAACTCAAGCTGGCTGATCTGAGTCTTGTGAGGTCTAGGCCAGTCTGAGGGTCCGACCCCCAGCTGGTGACAGCAACAGTGAAATGAACATTGCTGCAGATGCAAGACCCTGGCTCTACCTAGGCACCAGGAAACCCAGCGTCATTACTAGGCGGCTACTGCCACCTCCTGGTTGGCCGGGGGAGGTCAGGCTCGGAGAGTTGCCAAAGACAACAAAGCTTGGGGCTCCTCTAGGGAGTCTTGCCACACGGCGGGTGGCAGGTTTGCTGTCATTCTCACAGCCTCACTGACTGAGCCCTGGTTACTGTCTGCTTTGCCATCTCCTTCCTGCCCCAGGCTGGAGCACGGCACACGCCTGCACTGGAGAACAAACAAGTCAGCCACACCCAAGGGAAATTCCTCCCTAACTCCCTCTTGGGGCACTGAAAGGGAGGTCCTATAGCCATGGAAAACCGTCCCCCCTTCAGTCCCTGCTTCCACTGAGGGACTTTGCTGGCACAGCTGCAGTGCCATTGCCAGGCCGCTCTAGTCCCCATGGCGTAGACATGGCCCTAGTCTCACCCTTTCAGGCAGGTTTTCCAGACTTCAAATCATTCCTATGGCTCTTCTGTGACCCATCCTAATTCCTCAGCATCTTTTCTGAAGTGTGGACACCACAGCTGGTCTCACCAAGGCCTCACACCTCGCAGCTCCAACTCAGGATGCCCCTTGTACCTCCAAGGATCGCATTAGCCCTTTTAGCCACAGTATCACTCTGGGAGCACTGGTTCCTTAAGGGACACTTCTCCTTTCCTACTGCTCGGAGACCCCCTTTCTACTTAGCTCAGGGGGCTGCATGAAGCCCCTGTGACTGGACAGCCTGACACTGCTGCTCCCTGGAAATTGAAGCTCTTTCACTCCCATGATAAGCACGGTGCAATAAATAGCAGCAGAGAAGGAAAAGGCAACTGGACCTCCAGGAGACCAGCAAGCACTGCTGCACTGGCCCTAGGCACTGTTTCTATCTTCCACTGCTCAGGGAGAAACTTGCCCTCCTACTGTGCCTGCCTACAGCCTGGGGGGCTGAGATCTGAGTCTGGAGCAGTTTGGATTGGGACAGGGACCCCCGGGGAGCTGGACACTCCCTAGGGGAGTCTCCAAGCCAGGCAGGAAAGGAATGGTCAGACCGTGCTTCTGCCCTGGAGGATGCACACTGGACTGTTAACACTGATCTTCAATAACCCCTGGAGCCTCGGGGAAGTTCCAGGAGATGGGAAGGAAGCTAATGTTGGGCTAATATTCAAAAAGGGTGAACAGAATGACCCGGGTAATTATAGACCCATCAGCCCGACATCAATCCCAGGCAAGAAAATGGAATGGCTGCTGTGGGACTCGCCTAATAAAGAATTAAAGGAGGGTAATGTAATCAGTGCTAATCAACAGGGGCTTATGGAAAACAAGATCCTGCCAAGTTAACTGGGTATCTATTTTGGTGAGATTACAAATTTGGTTGATCAAGGTGACAAGTGTTGCTGCAATAGACTTCTATAAGGCGTTTGATGTGGTACCACCTGACATTTTGATTAATAAACTAGAACAATATAAAATTAATATGACACACATTAAATGGATTAAAAGCTGGCTACCTGATGGGTTTAAAATGTACACGAAGAATCATCATTAAGCAAGTGTTTCTAGTGGGGTCCTGTAGGAATCGGTTCTTGGCCCTACGCAATTTAACATTTTTGTCAGTGAAGTGGATGAAAACATAAAAACCTCACGATAAACTTTACAGATGACACAAAGACTGGGGAGTGGTAAATAATTAGAGCCCTTAGCGGATATAAAATTTGTATCCACATCTGATATTAAATCTGCAAAGATGATTCACAGATGCAGATATCTGGATATAGAGCAAATATCTGCAGATTTACAGCGTTCTATAAATAACGAAGACGACAAGTCACGGACACAGAGCGATCTGGATTGCTTAGTAGATCGTGCAACACAGAACCAAGAATTCAATAGAACTTGGGATCCTTTGTGGATCTGGGCCGAATAACCTAGCAGACAAAGGTATAATAAGATTCAATGGCTGGAGGCTGAAGATAGAGAAATTCAGACTGGAGATGAGCTGCACATTTCAAACAGTGAGGATAATTTACCAAAGGAATTTAAAAATCAATATTGGCTGTTTTTTTCTAAAAGATCTGCGGTATTCAACCAGGAATTATTCCAGGGAAGCTCTCTGGCCAGTGCTATGCAGGTCAGACTAAATGTTAAAATAGCCCCTTCTGGTTTAGAATCTATAATCTATCCTAAGGTGGCATTTGCCGCTCCTGCCGTGAGCAAGCTCTACTCCAGCAACTTGGAACCAAAGAATCAATAGTTCTGGAGCCTGGGAAACAGCAAGGTCAGTGCACCCCTCGTTCTAGGCTGTGCTCACTCCAGTCCAACCCAGAAGGAGACTGCGTCCAGGAGCACAAGGAATAGGAACACAGGAATTACAAGACTGGTCCACTTAGCCCGGACCCTCTGTTGGACAGTGGCCATCATCAGACGCTTCAAGGGCAGGTGCAGGAACCCCGCAGAATCCCTCTGGGATAATCTTATCCTAATCCCTAATGATCAGAGACCAGTCAAACCTTGAAGCAGGAGGGTTTAATCTCCCTTCCAAAACTCTTCTTCTAACATTAATTGTTGAGTCTGGAAGTTCTTGTTATCCAGATAAATGCCCCGTCTCTATCTGAGTCTTGATAAAGTCAGGGCCTTAATGATGTCCAGTGGCAGTGAGTTCCACAGTTGTATGTGTTGGGTGAAATGGTATTTGCTTTGATCTGAGCTGAGTTTCCTGCCTATTAATGTCATTGATGTCTCCTGGTTCTTGTATTGTGAGACTAGGAGATTCTCTGGACTCTTATTCTGCTAAGGCTCAGAGGAGAACATGCTGCTGCCGCACTCCCCTTGTCTTGCCTCTGGGAGAAGGCCTGTAGGTTTCGATGCCTCCGTGCTAATTTGGCTTTATTTTAAATACTGTACAGAGTCCCAGGAAGTTATACAGAAAGGCAGTACAAGAGTAGGCAGTGCTCTGGTTCCAGCCTCTGGTGGAGGATGGGAACCTCCAGCAAGGCTGGGATTGCACGCTGGAATCTGGACTCTGATCCCCCACCCTAGAGCTCAGAGTCTCTGAGAAATGGCCCAGTCAAGGGTCTGTGTGTGCTTGGAGGTCTGTGTGTGCTGGGGAAGGGGGCTGGGAATGGGAACAACCTTAAGATCCCAAAGAAAGGATTCAAATAAGAGGGAAGAACAGGGCCAGGGAGCCCATGGGCCACTGCCCCAACATACTGGGGATGCACATGGAAGGGCATGATGGCCTAGGGGGAGCCTCAACTCCAGATCTGCCCTGGTCCGCTGGAATGAGCACTGAGGCCAAATCATCTCCAGCTGCCTGGGGTGGAGAGAGATCCTGGCCCTGGCAATGCAGCCCCGCCTCACTTTCCGCTCTAGCCTGTCACACTGATGCATGGGTCAGGTGCTGAGCCTTCCATCCCAGAGGTCCTGCTTGTGGACAGGGGCCACACCTCAGCAGTGATCTGTCCCCAAGAGGATCCCCATGTCCTTCATGTGGTGATCCCGGAGTAGGCATCCCTGGGAATCGTGCTCTCTCGGCCTGCAAAGGAAGGAGCTCTATGGCAGCAGCAGGAAGTTGCAGATGGCCATGATGAACTCTTGGGACTTATCTGCATGGACCCAGTGGCCAGCACCTGGGATATACTGGATCTCTGCCTCGGGAAAGAGCCGCTCAATCTCTGGGTAGTCCTCGGAGCTGCAGGAGGAAAGAACGTACCAGAGAGCTAACGCATGGGGCTTACGCTGTGATCCCCAACACGGTCGGCGTGGGGCTCACACTGGGATCCATCCCCAAACACGATCAGCCCAGGGCTCACGCTGGGATCCCCCCCAACACGATCAGCCCAGGGCTCACACTGGGATCCCCCCCTCCATGATCAGCCCAGGGCTCACGCTGGGATCCCCCCCTCCCCAACACGATCAGCCCAGGGCTCACGCTGGGATCCCACCCTCTCAGCACAGTCAGCCCAGAGCTCACGCTGGGATCCATCCCCAAACACAATCAGCCTGTGGCTTATGCTGGGATCCCACCCCCTGAGCACAGTCAGCCCAGGGCTCATGCTGGGATCCCTCCACCCCAAACATGATCAGCCCATGGCTCACGCTGGGATTCCCCCCGCCCAACACCATCAGCCCAGGGCTCACGCTGGGATCCCCCCCTCCATGATCAGCCCAGGGCTCACGCTGGGATCCCCCCCTCCCCAACACGATCAGCCCAGGGCTCACGCTGGGATCCCACCCTCTCAGCACAGTCAGCCCAGGACTCACGCTGGGATCCATCCCCAAACATGATCAGCCTGTGGCTTATGCTGGGATCCCACCCCCTGAGCACAGTCAGCCCAGGGCTCACGGTGGAATCCCACCCCCTCAGCACAGTCAGCCCAGGGCTCACGCTGGAATCCCCGCCTAACACAGTCAGCTCAGGGCTCACAGTGGGAATCCCCCCACACAACACAATCAGCCCAGGGCTCACGCTGGGATCCCCGTCTCCCAACACAATCAGCCCAAGGCTCACGCTGGGATCCTCCCCCCTCAAACACAATCAGGCCAGGTCTCATGCTGGGATCCCCCCCAAACATGATCAGCCCAGGGCTCATGCTGGGATCCCCCACTCCAACACAATCAGCCCAAGGCTCAAGTTGGGACCCCTCCAACAGGGTCAGCCCTTGTCTCACACTGGGATCCCCTCACACACACACCCCTCCAGCTCAGGGAGCCCAGGGCTCACTCCACCCCTCAGTATCTGTGGCAGCAGAGTGAGAGGGAACAAGCTGTGCATCTCAGAGCCACAAGAATCCCAGGACTCACCTGACATAGGGGGAGTCAGATCCTGCTAGGAAGAGTGTGGGTCCTGGGTAAGGGGTGTGGAACACAGGGAAGCCCATGATATTGGCCATATGATGGGAAATGGCATCCAGGTTCACCCGCCACATGTAACGGCCCTCGGCCTCCACCAAGTTGGTGAGCAGGAACTGCCTTACTGCTGACACCTGCGGCGAAGGTAAAGTATGTCCATCTGTCATAACGCACACACACATGCTAGCCAGGGATGCCCCAAGACACTCCATCACACACCCACAGTAGCAGACCTGGCACGCCATGTGGCATGCGTCTGCTCCAGCACCCCACCACCACCACCACGACAGATGCGCTGGCCACAGTGCCAAGCCCCAGTGCAGGCCCTGCTGAGGATCAGACGGGCATCAGGGCCAGGACTAAGGGCATGGGGATGGAAGAGCTCGCGGCTCTGGGGCAGTGTGCTCCCACTCTGGGAGAGGGGAGGGCTCCCCGTGGGCTACCTTACCTGGATGGCTGGACGCAGTTGATCCTCTGCCAGCCGGCGTGCTGTAGAGCGGGGGATTCCACTTGGGATGCTCACTCTCCTCATGGCAGAGATGTAGGCCAGGAAATCTGTCACAGCCACGCTCTCTGTGGGACTAATGTCTACAGACACCAGGCGCTCCACGAGATCTGGCTGGGGACACAAGCAAGTGTAGGGATCTCACTCCAGCAGGAACTCTGCTCAGGGCCCCACAAACAGATGCATCCCCAAGAAAGGTTAGCTCTGAGGAGGAGCTTCTACCCAAAGGCCTTCCAGCCCCGACCTGCCTGCCACTCCCCAGCGAAGATCCCAGAGCACACAATAGACAGGGCATTCGTATCCAGTTTTTGTTTCCATGGCAGGGAGCTGTCAGCTAGTCCTGAAATGCAGTCACCTCTAAGGTGCAACATGACAGAGTAACTCTGACTGTGAGAATGCAGATTAATTCCCCAGATGAAATGGCAGGGAGTCACAGGAGACAGAACCCAGCAACCTGACTTATGACTGTGGGTGTTGGAAAATGTGAGGGAATCTTTAAGCCCACAGGCAATGAAGTCCTCATTGGAGAGAGAGCAGCTGTAGCTAGCACTATGCTGGGAGGTTGCTTCTATGAAGATGCAGAGAGAAGAGCTCCTGGTACCGAACTGCCATTCCATTTCCTGCAGCACCGTGTGCTACCTGGGGTCTGCCATGAGAAGTAGTCAGATGGCTCCCACTCAGTTTAAGTATGAGAAGATCCCAGCTCCCCCTGAATGGATCCCTCCTTAAGGCAGGATCCATTAGCTCCATGCGAGCTGCACTCTGGGGCACTCATACAGAAGGAGCCTGCCCCATTGCGCTGTGCTGACTGTGAGCTGAGTGTACAGGACAGCCAGTGCCAGGGGCCCAGAAAAAGGAACAAACTCCACTTGCCTTCACTCAGCCCTGCTGGGACAGCACAGGCTGGGCTCTTACTCCTCACAGAACAGCAACTATGACACCCCCGGTGTGCCCTCCTGCACCCCAGGGAAGGGTGTTTGTGCTCCTTGCCAGGCCCTATGGCAGAGGAATCCATGTGGTGCGGGATGGGCAAACAGCAACAATTGCTCTGCATCCTGCTGGCTGTTCCCTGGCAGCCGCACATGCACATACCTGCTGCAGCGCCAGTGTCATGGCGGTTTTGCCGCCCATGCTGTGGCCAACCAAGACACACTTGGGGATGTGCAGCTGGCGTAGGAGGCGCTGCACGTCCAGGCTCATGGCCTCGTAGCTCATGGTGGGGCTGTGCGGGCTCTCGCCATGGTTCCGCGCGTCCACTGTCAGCACCTGGCGAGGAAGAGAAGCTGCTGCGAGCTGGGCAGGGCGGGCCTGGCACTCAGGCCCTTGGCTGCTCCCCGGCCCTGCCCCTGGCGCTCACCTTGCGGCCGCTCCGCTGCACCAGGGCCCGGGCGATGGCGCGGAAGTTGCCCTTGCTGCCCAGCAGGCCGTGCAGGAAGACGAGTGGGGGCTGCGGCGCAGGCCCGTCAATCACTATGTAGGAGAGAGGCAGTGACCTGCAAAACATGGGCACTGAACTGGGCTGGGGGCAGAACATAGGCCGGGAGCAGGACACGGGCTGGGGGCAGAACGCGAGCTGGGCAGGCTGGACCAGGGACACAGGACGGCCACACATCCGGGTTTCCCCAGACATGACCTCTTTGTTGGTAGTCTGCCCCTTGCTCAAAGTAGTAGCCGTTTCTGGGACTTCTCGCGGACCAGCTGCTGCAGCTCAGAGTCATCTCCACGCCCCGAGCGGTCCCTCTCCTGCACCGCAGCTGCCAGATCCTGCCTGCCCCGGCCCAGCCCGCCAGGTAAACGGAGCCACCACGTGCCTCTCCGCTGGGCTGCCCGGCGGGAGAGAGACAGAGCCAGGCCCCGGCCGCCCCCCAGCAGAGGCAGGTGCTGGTGCCGCATCCCCGGCCTGCGCAGCAGCCCCGCCCCGTGACAGGGCCCCACACCTGGGGAGGGAGGCCCCGGGTCCCGCGCGCCCTGCCTGGGGACTCGACACGTGGGACGCTGCGGGGCGGGCACGTGGCGGGCGGCGCGGACCACTTACGTCACCGGAGTGCGCCCGGCCGCGGCGCGGTTCGACCCCGGCCTTGCGCGGCTCGGCCCGAGGAGCAGAGCCGGTGGCGCGGAACCACGGAGCATCCTGCGGCGAGCGCCGCGCGGCGTCACCAAGGTGTACGCGTACGCGGACGCCGCCTCACGTAGGGGCGGAGCCAGCGGACCCGCTGGCGGGCTGCCCCTGGCACCGCCCTCAAACTGAGCCCCAGCCGCTGGGAGCCGAGCGATCTCCTGCCTGCCCCCACTGCTCCTCGGATGGGTCATGACCCCGGCTGCCCCCGCGCGCCGCCGCCCATGGTGTGGCTAGAGCGCCCTGTGGGTGGGGGGCGCTGCTTAGCGCGCGGTCCTGCCGTGTATCGGTCATGTGGGCGGTTCCGCTGGGCCCGGGCCGGCCCACAAGCGCCTTTTTGTCTGCTGAGGCGCAGGCAGCGGGCTAGTACAGTCCCACCTGGGCCCGGGACAGGGTCCAGGCAGCGCCCCCCCCCCCGTGGGCCTTGGACTGGGGGTTAGAGCAGCGCCCCCCCCCTGGGCCACGGGAGAGGGGTTAGGAGCACGCCCCCCCCGTGGCGGCCGGAGGGAGGTCGTAGGCGAGCGCCCCCCCCCCGTTGGGGCCGACGGAGGTTAGGCAGCGCCGCCCCCCCCGTGGGCCGGGAAGCGGGGAGGTCTAGGGCAGCGCCCCCCCCCCCGTGGCGCGGACGGTGAAGGGTAGGCGACGCCGCCCGCCCCCGTTGGCCCGGGACCGGGGGAGTTAGGCAGCCCCCCCCCGTGGCCGGATCGGAAACACATGAGGAGCAGCACAATCAGGAGTGGTTAGGCAGGCGCCCCACCCCCCGCGTGGGCGGGACAGCGGGCGGGTTTAGGCAGCGCCCCGCCCCCCAGTGGGCCGGACCAGGGAGAGAGGTTAGGCGCAGCCCCGCTCCCGTGGGCCGGGACCGGGAGGGGTTAGGGCAGCGCCCCCCCCCCGTGGGGCCGGACGGGAGGTTGGCAGCGCCCCCCCTCCCCGTGGCCGGGACCCAGAAGGGAGGGTTAGGGAGCGCCCCCCCCCGTGGCGCGGGACGGAGGGTTAGGCAGCGCCCCCCCTTCCCCCGTGGGGCCGGACGGGAGGGTTTAGGCGCGCCCCCCCCCCCCCGTGGGGTCCGGACCGGGGGAGAGTTAGGCAGCACCCCCCCCGTGGGGTCCGGGACCGGGGAGAGTTAGGGCAGGGCCCCCCCGTGGGGCCCGCGACCGGGGGATTAGGGTAGTGCCCCCCTGTGGCCCTGGACTGGGGGGGTTAGGCACCCCCATTTGCCCCCCATAGGACCAGACAACATTAGGCAGCCCCCCCCCCCCCGTGGGGCCTGGGACCGGGGGGAGTTAGGGCAGCACCCCCCCCGTGGGGCCCAGGACAGGGTTAGGGCAGCCCCCTTCCACCCCCCGTGGGGACTGGGACCGGGGGGGTTAGGGCAGCGCCCCCCTGTGGGGCCCTGGACTGGGGGGGGTTAGGGCAGCCCCCGTTTGCCCCCCATAGGGACCAGGACAGGATTAGGGCAGCGCCCATTCCCCCCTCTTGGAGACTGGGACCGGAGGGGGGGTTAGGGCAGCCCCCCTCCCCCCTGTGGGGCCCGGGATGGGGGGGGTTAAGGCAGTCTCCCTTTGCCCCCTTGTGGGGATCAGGACAGGATTAGAGCAGCCCCCCTTCCCTTCCCTCCCCGTGGGGTCTGGAACTGGGGGATTCAGGTCAGTGCCCCCCTGTGGGGCCTGGAACTGGGGGGGAGGGGGGCGGTTAGGGCAGCCCCCTTCCCCTCATGGGGCCCGGGACTGCGGGGGGGTTAGGGCAGGCATCCCTGCCCCGTCCCTGCAGGGGCCAACATTGTCTCATGTTTCTCTGTGAATTATTGGGCAACACTCCTCAAGCTAGCCTGCTTCTGCCCTGCTCCTCTCCATGTGTAGGGGAAACAGCCACTCCGCACCAGCCCCCATCTGCTGGCTTGCACTGTCCTCTCCCGCCCTGCCCTGCACCGATCAGGAGCCTCCTTCTCCAGCCCTGCGGTGGCAGGTGGCTGCCCCAGGTAGGGACTCTCCTCCCCTTCTCCTGCATTGCCCTGTGGAGTTGGCAGCTTGTGGATGGCATGGAGCTTTGGATTTGTGTGCAATAGTTCCTGGTATTGCAAATTAGATACCATTAGCGCTGGCTTGACTAGAGACTGGGAATGGCTGAGTCATTACACTACTTGAATCTTTTTCCATATAACTAGCCTTACACCTCTTGTCAACTGTCTGTAATTGACCATTCTTGATTATCACTACAAAAGGTGTTTTCCTGCTGATAACAGGTCATCGTAATTAATTAGCCTTTTAGAGCATGTATGGCATCTTCTCTGTATGGCATCTTCACATACAGAGAAGATGCCATACATGCTCTAAAAGGCTAATAGAAACATATATTCTTCTTATATGTTCCATTCTATGCTCCGATGAAGTGGGCTCTAGCCCATGAGAACTTATGCTACAATAAATGTGTTAGTCTCTAAGGTGCCACAAGTATTCTTGTTCTTTTTGCCGATACTGACTAACATGGCTACTACTCTGAAAATAGTTTCTGCTGGTGCTCGTTGAGCGGGTCTTGGGTGCTGTGCCACCTCTTCTGCCCACTATCTCACCTGGTGTGGGCCTGGCCCTCTGAGGGGGCTGGAGCCTGTGTTAATCATCTCCTAGGGTTTGATGATGAGAGCAGAGAGTGAGAAACAAGATAAACAGGTGGAGCCTAGCAGGGTTTATGGGGCTATCAAGCCATAAAACCAGCTGGGACAAGGCCTCAGACCCTTCTGATAAGCCAGGCCATGTGAGAGAACAGGGCTGGGCCGGCTGTGTGTATGTGACCACCTGGGTGCTCAGTGCCACTCTAGACTATTTCTGTGACCTTTGCCCAGGTACCCAGTGCATAGCTGGGGCTCTTGGCTCAGGGGATCTCCAGGATGGGCGATGCAGGAAGAAGTCGTCTAATTTCAAGGAGGGATTTGATCTGTGGATTTCTAGTGTTGCCTGGCATTGGGCTTAGGCACGCCTCTCCTCTGGTATTAAACTGGCCTGTCCTGTGCAACCTTTGTGGGGTTTGTTTCCCATCCAGTACTGAGACAGAGCTGGATGTGGGTTTGTCCTGTATTGGGCAAACACCCTTTTGAAGAGCGTGCTATTCCGCCCTTGCTAGGTGCATGCAAAGTCATGGTGGGGCGGGGGCGAGGTCATGCCAGCAGGGGTATCTCCACACCATACCCAGAAGTAGTCATGTCTGGAATCCAGGAATGCATGAGAGGCCACCCTAACTGGAACGGGGGCAGGCTGCCAGTAACACAGTAGATGCTGCTGATGTGAGGCCTCTGTATGGCAGCTGCCCATGGGAAGGCCAGATGAGCCATTTCAGTCTAAGTCCATCTGCCTCTCCCCAAATTCAAATGTCCTTCTGGGCTAAGTTGTCTCCTGCCCAGACTGGCTCCATGAGGTTGTTCTGAGTAGTTACAGCAACAATAGCTGAGCACGGGGTGGGGAGGGTGTTGCGGTTGGCTGGAGGAGTTTCCAGCCTTTTTGGTTGTCAGAAGTCTGTTTGTGCTCAGCTGGCCTGACATGGGATTGTGTGAGAGTGCAGGGGGCGGGGAGGAAGGATCTGGGTCTGCAAAGAAAATGATGAATGGCTGGAGGTGACCAAGGTGCAGCCCAGTGGTGGGGTCACAGCTCTCAGCATCCAGGCCTGAGACGAGATGTACCAGCTGCATCAAAAACACAGGTGTACCTGTACCTGCATGTCGGTGTGTGCGGTGAGCTGCTGTACACAGCAGTGGAAGGGGTGTCGGGTTTGTGCGCACTTGCACATTTCTGAGGAAGGACACAGACTAAGGGCTTGTCTGCACATTTTTGTGTAGACAAATCAGTGCAGCGCAGCCCCTTTTTGTGGCCACACTTCTGGTATTAAGTTGCTTAGACTGGGAGAACTTATCCAACCCAAGCAATGATGCTGTAACTGCAGACTCCTAGGGGGTTATAACAATTTATTTACATTGATTTTTCTATCATTGTACTTGTCTGTGCAAAGCTGTGCTTGGACCAGCCCTGAGAGCGATCTCTGTCCCTCTACAGCACCAGGGCTTTGCTCTGTAATACACGCTGAGGCCTGCTTTCTGTCGAGCCGTCCTCATCTCAGTGCTGATCACTGATGCCTCATCTTGTGCGGGAGCTGTGCTGGTCCCTCAGAGTTCGGCTCTGCTTAGGCAAAACAAGTGCAAGCAGAATGTGCTCAGCGCTACACAGCAGTGTACACAGTGTCCAGACAGCTTTCTGTCCAGCTGGGGGCCAGGGTTCGATTCCTTGTTCGCTTCCTGTGAATTTTTTCGGGGTTACATGAGGGTGAATCACTACCACTTGCTCACAGGTGGGGGGAGTCCTGTCTGTGGCCACCATGGGAAACTCTCCCAATCCACTGGCTGCTAGCACCACAGGCAGTTACATGAGCCCCGCTCTTTTCTGTAGGAACATAAGAACAGCCATACTGGGTGAAACTAAGGGTCCATCTAGCCCAGGATCCTGTCTTCCAGCAGTGGCCAGTGCCAACTGCTACAGAGGAACTGAACAGATTAGGGCAATTATCCAGTGATTCATCCTCTGTTGTCCAGTCTCTGGCTTAGTGCCACCCAGAGCATGGGGGTGCATCCTTGACCATCTTGACTAATAACCATTGATTCACCTGTCCCCATGAACTTCCCTAAATATTCTTTGAACCCCGTTATACTTTTGGCCTTCATAACATGCCCTGGCAGTGAATTCCACAGACTGTTTCTTGTGTGACGAACTCCCTTTTGTTTGTTTCAAACCTCCTGCCTATGAATTTCATCGGGTGACCTCTGGTTCATATGTTCTGTGATGGGATAAATAACACTTCCTTATTCACGTTCTCTGCTCTGTTGATGATTTTATAGACCTCTATAGTATCACTCCTCAGTTATTTCTTTTCCAAGCAGAACAGTCCCAGGCTTACTAATCTCTTCTTGCATGGAAGCTGTTCCAAACCCCTAATTTTTGTTGCCCTTTTCTGTACCTTTTCCCCATTCTAATGTATCTTTTTTGAGATGGGTGACCACAACTGTATACAATATTCAAAGTATATGCATGCCATGGATTTATATAGTGCCATTATAATATTTTCTGTCATATTATCTAAAACTTTCCTAATGGTTTCTAACATTGTTAGCTTTTTTTGACAGCTACTGCATACTGAGTGGATGTTTTCAGGCAACTATCCCCAGTGACTCCAAGATTCTTTTTCTTGGACGGTAACAAGTAGTTTAGATCTCATCATTTTGTATATAGTGATTATGTTTTCCAATGTGCATTACTTTGCATTTATCAACATTTGACTTTCATTTGCCATTTTCTTGCCCACTCACCCAGTTTAGTGATACCCCTTTGCAGTCCGCTATAGACTTAACAGTCTTGAGTAATTTAATATCCTCTGCACATTTTCCACCTCACTGTTCACTCCCTTTTCCAGAATGCTTTACGAACATGTTGAACAGCATTGATTCCAGTACAGACCCCTGGGTGACCCCACTATTTACCTCTCTCCACTGTGAAAATTGACTGTTTATTTCCACCCTTTGTTTCCTATCTTTGAACCAGTTACTGATCCTTTGCAGGACCCTCTTATCCCAAGACAGCTTACTTTGCTTAAGAGCCTTTGGTCAAGGACCTTGTCAAAGGCTTTCTGAAAGTCCAAGCACGCTATAATCACTGGATCACCCCATCCACATGATTGTTGACACCTTCAAAAAATTCTAATAGGTTGGTGGCGCATGATTTCCCTTTACAAAAGCTATGTTGAATCTCCATCAACGTGATGTGTTGTTCTATGTTTCTGATCATTCCAGTGGTACCAATTTGCCTAGTACTGAAGTTAGGCTTACCGGCCTGTAATTGCCAGGATCACATCTGGAGCCTTTTTAAACAATTGGCGTTACATTAGCTATCCTCCAGTCATCTGGTACTGAAGCTGATTTAAGCAATAGGTTACATACCACAGTTAGTAGCTCTGCAGTTTCATATTTGAGTTTCCTCAGAACTCTTGGGTGATACCGTCTGGTCCTGATGACTTCTTATTGCTTAATTTTTCAGTTTGTTCTAAAACTTCCTCCAATGACACCTCAGGCTGGGACACTTCCTCACATTTGTCATGTAAGAAGAATGGCTCTCATGTGGGAATCTCCCTCACATCCTCTGCAGTGAAGACCAATTCACGGAATTAATTTAGCTTGTCTCCAACAGCCTAGTCTTCCTTAAGTGCTCCTTTAGCATTTTGATCATCCAGTGGCCTCACTGACTGTTTGGCAGGTTTCTGATGTATTTACAAATGTTTTTGCTGTTACTTTTTAAGTCTTTTGCTAGTTTCTCTTCAAATTCTTTTTGGCCTGCCTAATTATACTTTTACACTTGACTTGCCAGAGTTTATGCTCCTTTCTATTTTCCTCACTAGGATTTGACTTCCAGTGTTTATAGGATGCCTTTTTGTCCCTAATCCCCTCACTTACTTCATTGTTTAGCCATGGTGGCAGTTTTTTTCTCATCCTCTTACTGATTTTTTAAATTTGAGGGTACACATATAGTTTGAGCCTCTATTATGGTGTTTTTAAAAGTTTCCATGCAACTTGCAGTCATTTCACCCTTGTGACTGTTCCTTTTAATTTCCATTGAACTAGCCTCCTCAGTTTTGCGTATTCTCTTAAGTAACAAGCAGTTTACGCACCTCACTTTGTGCTATTCGTGCGTTCAGTCCCTTGTATTTTGGGCACCCTTAATATGCACCCATCTGCTGCCTCTGTGGAAGCAGTGCACCCAGCTGACTGGTTTCACCTCAGTTCAGTACTGTCCTTAGCACATGGCACTTGTACAGCTCTATAATAAAACCAAATTGAAGTTTAATTAACAGAGCTTCAAACAGAGGTTCAAAATCAAGGGTTTGGAAACCTAAGGTTCCAATTAAAATACAACACCATCTACATCCTATGCTTATTAACAAGTGACTTTCCTGTCTAACAAGGTATATCTCTCCCAATGGTCAGTCCTTGCAGTGGTTGTCCAGTTCAGAGAGCTGGGATCCAACTTTCATGAGGCACCCTTGCTAACTTTCTCCTTGGCATAACAACTTGTGCTATTTCCTTCGCTCTTCTGCGGTTACAGGCTATTTGTGCTCTCTCCATAGATGTTCACCATTCCCAGTGGTGATCGAGCTAGACCTGAGACCCTGCCTTGCCCCAAGTGCCAAGTCTCACTTCAACAGTTGTGCAGCCTAACTGTAGAATATCAGGGTTGGAAGGGACCTCAGGAGATCATCTAGTCCAACCCCCTGCTCAAAGCAGGGCCATCCCCAATTAAATCCCCCTGCGATTGAACTCTCAACCCTGGGTTTAGCAGGCCAATGCTCAAACCACTGAGCTATCCCTCCCCCCTACATTTGACATCTGCTAAACTATTTTCCATACTACTGTCGTGCAATAACCATGGCAACCAGCTAGTTCTTAGCTTTTGGCAGAGACGCTGTATGACCCCCTTTGATGACCGGTTGAGAAGTTGGTCAGACACAGGGGTAATAGATCTGCCTGGCATGTCTGAGTAACACCTCCGTTTTGGGGGCTGTGAGATTTACTCAGGGTTTGTGATGTGCATGGAGGAGCATGCACACATTGCAGTATGTTGAACAGGAGATACTCCTGGGCCCTCCCCTTGCACAACAGACACCAAGTGGAGTCTACCTTCTTCCCCAAGTCCACCTTGGGTGGAACAGGATTCTGGTGCCCAGTTCTGCGCCTTGGGTCTCTGCACCTCCCCTCATTGGGCCTAGCTCTCTTGCCATATCTGTGTCTCTAGCCCTCTGTGAGGGTCACCCCCCGACCAGAATCTCTGCTCCTGAATGGGGCATTAGGTGCCTATGTTCTTTTGTGGATCTGGGCCTGGACCCCTAGCCTGGGGCTGAGGGTTCCACTGGGCAGCAGGCGGCCGTGTTGCAGTGCTGAGCCAAGCAGTGCCTGTGCACCTTTGAGGATCTGGGCCTCAGAAATTTAGGTGCCACTGGGTTCCTCAAACCCTAGTCCTGGAGGCACCTGAAATCCCTCAATGGCTAAATTTTCACTGTAAAAATCCCCTGGTTCTGTTTCTGGGCACATGCGTGCCTCCTGCTAGGCCTCCCGACACCTAGCTCATGCTTAAGCCCCAGCAGAATCCTCAAAGCAGGTGAAGATAGGTGTTCGTTTGCCTGTCTATCTCGCCTATCCGCATGGGGCCTTTATAACCGTTAGCCCAATGGGCTGTGGGAAACCCAGCTGTAATTCTCCCCTTGTCTGATATGGAGAAAGGAGACCCCTGGGGCTCCCACCTCCCAGGAGAGGGCACCAATCACTGGACTTTGGGCTAGTCCAACGTAGGGTTCTTGGAATCTCTATTTTGGATAAACACTTAACTAGCCTTTGGGCCAGAGAGCAGTAGTGTGTCTACAGTGCATTCAGAGATGTGATTGCAAGATGTGTAGACGTACCCCAGCTGCCTTGGGCAAAGCTAGCTCCAGGAAGCCACGGCGCCTAGAAAATCACAGTGATCCACAAAGCCTGGGTCGGGCCCGTAGGCCCAGACAGTGCATGGGGAGAAAGAGGCACCTGAGAATGGGATCCACAGAAGCCAGCACATTAGGAAAGGAGCTGCCTAAGCTGCCCAATAGCAGATGCTGGTGAGAGGGGTGTGTCCTAAACCCTGCTCTGCATAGGGAGTTGGGAGGCCCTAGCTCTGCTGACAGTGCACAGCGATGAACCCCTTTCCTGGAGCTGGTGTCTCAGCTGATTTTCACAGGAGGGCCTGCTGCCCCCTCCCTTGTAGCTTGTGACCGCATGGCTAGAGCGCTCCCCCAGGATGTGGGAGACTCAAGTTCTCAAATCCCCCCTCTGCCTGATGAGGAGAAACAACGAACAGAGATTTCCCACCTCTCAGCAGCATGCTCTAACCCAGAGATAGGCAACCTATGGCACGCAAGCTGATTTTCAGTGGCACTCAAACTGCCTGGGTCCAGGGGGCTCTGCATTTTAATTTAATTTTAAATGAAGCTTCTTAAACATTTTAAAAACCTATTTACTTTACATACAACAATAGTTTAGTTATATATTACAGACTTACAGAAAGAGACCTTCTAAAAAGTTAACATTTATTACTGGCAGGCGAAACCTTAAATTAGAGTGAAAAAATCAAGACTCGGCACACTGCTTCTGAAAGGTTGCTGACTCCTGCTCTAACCACAGGGCTCTGGGGCAGTCTGACATGGGCCTTCCTCAGTCTTTGCTGATGAAGCTGTTCTGCTGTGGATAAATTACTGACTAATCATTGGGCCAGTGAGTGAGAGAAGGACTCTGTAGCCTGGTGGTTTGGGCAGCTTCCTAGGAGGCAGGAGACCCAGGCTTTCCCCCCCTACTCCAGTGATTATTTATCCAAAGTGGAAAAACTCCAACAGGAGAGACTGCTGGAACCCCGCATCCCAGTATGCCAGCCTGGGGATTAGCGCACTCTCCTGAGGGGTAGGAGACCCAGGTTCCCCATCAGGCAGGGAGAGAATTGACATCCCAGAGTGCTCTAAGCCAGGGGTGGCCAACCTGTGGCTCTGGAGCCATACGCGGCTCTTCAGAAGTTAGTATGTGGCTCCTTGTATGGGCACCGACTTCAGGGCTGGAGCTACAGGCGCCAACTTTCCAATGTGCCGGGGGCAGAGCCGGATTAACCTTTTGTGGGCCCGACGCCAAACATATTTGTGGGCCTCCATGGAGTCAATGGAGCATGGAGCGTGGAGGTCAGTTCCCAGAGTGAGGGGCCAGCCAGAGGCAATGGAGTGTGGTGCGGGGAGGTCACTCCCCAGAGCGAGGGGCCAGCCAGAGGCAATGGAGCGTGGTGCAGGGAGGTCAGTCCCCAGAGTGAGGGGCCAGCCAGAGGCAATGGAGCGTGGTGCAGGGAGGTCAGTCCCCAGAGTGAGGGGCCAGCCAGAGGCAATGGAGCGTGGTGCAGGGAGGTCAGTCCCCAGAGTGAGGGGCCAGCCAGAGGCAATGGAGCGTGGTGCAGGGAGGTCAGTCCCCAGAGTGAGGGGCCAGCCAGAGGCAATGGAGCGTGGTGCAGGGAGGTCAGTCCCCAGAGTGAGGGGCCAGCCAGAGGCAATGGAGCGTGGTGCAGGGAGGTCAGTCCCGCAGAGCGAGGGGCCAGCCAGGGGCAAGATGATGGACAGCATCCCGAGGGCCAGCCGGGATCATGGGCCTCTTTCCGTCATCAAGTGTGAGGACACTAATTTTACAAACCAGCCAGTGCCAGACGCATAGGCTGCCAGCCCAGTGCTGCCAGCCTGCCCTTCCCCTCTGGGGTGGGGCCTATTGCTGCCGACACAGAGCCGCCCCGCCCAAACAACCCCCGACTCATGTGGCAAACCCCTCCGGATCAACTATGCCAAGCGCCCCGAGTCACATCCCACACAATGCAGCAGTGCCCTGCACAACATCACCCCTGCCAGCCGCCCCACCAACAGGGCGACAGCACCACCCTTCGAACCCCCACTTTCTAGTGCCCCAACACACACACATCTTCCCCTGGCCCCTTCAGCACCCCTCAGGCTGCCCACAGACCCACTCCCCAAGCCCTGCCTAGGGCTGGCGCTTCCATTTAGGCGACTAGGTGCCAGAGATTGGGGGGGGTGGCATTTTCCCACCCTCGGAGGCGAGTTCTGGCGGCGGGTCGTTCTCTCGCTCTGGGACCCGCCTCTGAAGTGACCCCGACAGACGCAGGAGTCGGAGGACCCCTCCGCCGAGAATTCAGCGATGGGAGCTGGGAAGGGACCTACGCCTAGGCAGGGCAGCTCGACCGGGAGCGCGGTGAGGTGCCAGGGTGGCTTTCGGTGGACTCCCACAGGCGTTCCTGTGGGGTCCGCTGGTCCTGTGGCTCCGGTGGAGCATCTGCAGACACACCTGCGGCAGGTCCCAGGAGCGCGGGACGGCGAGCGGCAGAGCACCCCCCGTGGCGTGCCGCGCTGCTTGGGGTGGCAAAATGCTAGAGTCAGCCCTGCGCCTAGGTCGCCAAAACCCTGGCGCCTGGCTCCGCCTGCCTCCCAGCCGCCTCACCAGCCCTGCTGAGCACAACTGTTCGCTGGGCGGAGCTCGGCAAGCGCAGCCGACGCGTCCCAGAGCCGGAAATCACGCCGGTTCTTGGGGTGGCAACGATCCCCCAGGCCAGGACCTGCCCCAGCTGGGCTCCCTTCAGGCCCACTTTGCCTGGAGGGACCAGCCAAGCTCTGCGCAGCTGTCCCCCCACACACACCTGGCGGACTGGTCAGGCTTCTGCACCAGTCCCAGGTGGCTCAGCTCGGGAGACAGGTGGACCCCTCAGGGTGGTGGGAAGCAGAGACTGCCCAGAGCTGAGGTGCACTGGGGTCCAGCCAGGGGGGCTGAGAGGAGCAGGGGCGGAGAGGTCGGGGGTGGAGAGGAGCCCTCAGCCAGGCGGGGGGCAGGCCGAGAGGAGCAAGTGGTAGGCGGGGGGAGCCAGCGGGGTCTCAGGGCACAGTGCAAGAGGAGCAGACCGGGGCCCCTTCTGAGCATGGGCCCAGCTCCATGGAGCCACTGGCACCATTGTAAACCCGGCACTGGCCAGGGCGTGCTCACTGCTCAACCCCTGGCTCTGCCACAGGCCCTGCCCCCACTCCACCCCTTCCCGCCCCCTCCCCTGAGCCTGCTATGCCCTGGACCTCGCCCTCCCCACCCCAAGCCTCCTGCATGCCACAAAACAGCTGATGGGGAGGGAGGGGGAGGCTCTGATCAGCAGGGAGTGCTGGGAGGCAGGATGGGGAGCTGATGAGGTGGGGGGCTGCTGACGTATTACTGTGGCTCTTTGGCAATGTACATTGGTAAATTCTGGCTCCTTCTCAGGCTCAAGTTGGCCACCCCTGCTCTAAGCATTGGGCTAAACATACTGGGGAAGGCAGCTCCTGTTCCTCCAGCTGGATTTTGAATGGGTCCTGACCAGAGCTGTGCTTGCTGGATTAAAGCTAGTTCATTTCTGCCTCTGATTGCAGTGTAGCAAGATGGGCATCAGTGCTCCTGCTTGTCTTCTCTGGTGAGGGTCCTGCTGCCTAGAGGGAGGCAGCAGAGTGCATACCCAGAGGCAGAAATACAGGCATCGAGGCAGCTTTCCTCTGAAAACGGAGGTGCCGCATGAATTTAGGTGCCTGTGGACGGTTAGGGGCAGCTGAGTGGAGGTTTGTGGTTCGCAGTGGTGCCTAAAAATAGGATTTATATCTGGGGCTTAAGTGCCTAAGTCATCTAGCTAGCATGACTGAAACAGCAGTGATGATCCAGTGGTGCAGGCCTCAGGGCTGAACAAACCCACCTGGAACTCTAGTTACGTGCTCCTGTTCCTAGCAAGCACCAGGGGCTGTGCTGCCACGTCTACATTGCTATCTGTAGCCGGGCTAGCTAGATGAAAGCTAGCATAGACATGCCCACCAGGTGCACTCACACAGTTGATTGCAATGTACACATACCCTAAGGGTGTAAAGAGACTTAATTTGCAACAATTTCACCAGGAAGTCTGGGAAAACCCAGGTAAATTCCATCCCTAACTCCACCTGTCTTTCACCTTTGCTTACATGCCTCTTAATGGTGCAAGGCCTCTTGACTCTCTGGTGCACATGGATTACAATAATCTGCACTTTTGCTGTACTCATGTACTCGCCCTTCCAGCCTGTGTCAAGCCCTGGGGGTCTCTGTCTCCTCTTGCAAGGATGTCTGTGGTGCTGAGTCTCCATGGTGTGTTTGGCTGGATGGGTCTCTGGTGTCAGCTCTCACATACTGCAAGGGTGTGTGTGGTCAGGAGGGACACCAGCCGCCAGTGAGGTGGGGTCTGAGGGCAGGGTCTTGTATGCCCCATATGGGAGTTAATATTTATGGTGTCCAGGGCCCAGGCTGAACCATGAGATCAGGAGATGAGCAAGTGAGGTCCATGCTTTAGACATAGGTGTCCTGAGTTTTCTCTGGGAGAGGACGAGCCCTGTGGCCCTCAGCAGAAAGTTAAAAAGGGCAGTGGCAGAGTTGTGGCTGGAAAGCTAGTGGGTCTGGGTCTGCCCCTGGCACGCCACCTGAATTGTCTCTTTTGTGTTCACTGCAAGGGCCAAGGCGGTGCTGGGCCCACAATTGCAGCCGCCAGGGTATGGAATGGCCCTGAGGGGTCAGGCGAAGAACACTGCCTCTCCTAGGCCGAGGACCCAGCCGATTACTGACTCCACCTGGTCAGTGTGCAGCTCAAGCCAGCAAGTCACATACCAGGTCAGTTTGTCCTAAACGAGCATTTTTGTTTCTGATTATCTAGGAGAACGAGCCGGTCAGGCGGGCAGACCTACCAGGTACTGTGGAGAGCAGAGCCAGGTGGGTGCCAGATCCGTTAGAGTGTGGTGGGCAGCAGGGCTCATCTCTGTCCGATCCCCAGAGAGTGCAGAGCTCTGAACTGCTCCCCTGCCCCGCGAAGGACTCTCTCATGGCCTTGCAAAGGAGGGTCACTTCCTGGGTGGGACATCTACTTGGTAACATGGGGTGAAGGACATAGCCAGTCAGGGCCTGATCTCCGCACCTGCCGAAATAGTTTCTGTGGCTCCTGAGGTGTGAGGAGGTGGCAGGTGTGGGATGGAGGCGAGTCTCCATGAGCAGCTCCATTCGGAAAGCTGCACTGCGGTAGAGCCACTTCCCCAGCTACAAGAGCTCCGGTAGATTACAGAGCGGGACAAGCTGGATGTCCTCATGGAGGAAAGGGGGTGGGGAGCAGGAACCCCTCAATCTTAGTCACTGTACTGGGCACTGCCACCCCTTGTGACATAGGAGCCCAGGCTGGGCCTTTGCAGAGCTCCATGCTCCCCACACAGGCCGGGGGAGCTCACCCTTGGCGTGTGTGTTTGCCTGTCTAGTGAAGTGTGGAGGGCAGGAGGGTGTGGCCTGTCCATCTCACGCACACTGTTCTGCTGGCAACAGGCTAATGCAAATAACAGCTTGCTCAATCCTGCCCTTCCCCCATACAGGGAAGAGACCTGTCCCCACCTAGGCAAGCCAAGAAATACACTTTGAACTATACTTGGCAGGGAAAGTAAACAGAGCAGAACCTGAGCTGCTGCTCCAATGTCTGTTAACCCATCAGGTCATGGCAGCAAGAGTGTCTGGGCATCTCCCCAGGGCATGGGGAGAGAACCCCCGCATTGGAATGGGACCCCACTCTGTCACTCATTGGGATGGTGGGACCTGGGGAAAGGTAAACCCCTGGGCCCGCTGTTCAGCCCTAGCCTGGGGAGGTAGTGGAGAGGGAGCTTGCAGCATGAACCCATGGGAGAGGGGAGGGCTTACTGAAAAGTAACCTGGCAAGTCTCTTTCACCTGAGCTCTCTGGTTCACCCTTGCCCTTCCAGACAGAAGCTCGAGCCAGGGCTGCAGCCTGCAGCCAGAGGAGGGAAAGCTGATTTCTAGCACATTGCTTCATACGCCGGAGAAGGACATGTCACTCAGCTGTTACTGGAACTGGACAACTTTATTGAAAAATGTAACTCAGTACAAAGCAGTGGAAGCGTGACTGCCTAAGCGTGTAACAGGGCACAGCCTGTCCAGCGCGGGCAGGCGGGTGCTCAGAGAGACGATCGCCCTGCACGCCTCCGCCCCAGTGTCTGCTGGCCTGCTTTCCCACCATGGCAAGGGAGGGCTGTTCATTTCCCTCATTCCCACAGAAGCCACCCCAGAAGGATCAACTGTTCCATGAGACCAAAAGATCAGCTACTGTTCCATGGCCTAGGATAAGTCCCAGCCGTGCAGGTGGGTGCTAGGAGGCAGCGTGTCCCAGCAATAGCTTCCTTCACAAATCAAATCATGGTGAAAAATCTCTCCTAGATACAATAAACCGTTTGTATTTACACAGCCATGAAACCCGCAGATGGGCACACCCAGCTCAGTATGGACCCAGAGCGCTTCACTGGCAGAAGGGTCCCCCCATTCCCTGCCCAGGACTCTCTCCACACCTCTGCCAGATTTCTCCCCCCGTTGCCACGAGCCACCCCCATTCTCCAGCCTTGGCTTAGACTGCTAAGATATGGCTTGTTTAGCTCTCTCCTTGGTGGGTAGGTGAGCGCCTGGCACCTGCCCTGCATGTTCCCCGCCTCTCCCAATGGCCAGCGCAGAGCAGTGGGGCGTAAGTCAGAGATGACTCGGGAGAGAGCTCAGAGCCCTTTGGGGGCAGGGCATGGAGCCCACCGCCCTCCTCTGCTCTCTCTGCCCTCTCCCAACTCTGCTCTGAACGATGTGGGGTCTCCCCTCTGCTCTATCCCTCACAGAAAGGACAGGGCGGGGGGCGGGGTGCTTCCACCCATGCCTCAGAGAAAACTCCTGGGAGGTAGGGAAAAGGAGGGGGTCCTAACAGCCAGGGCATAGCCAGTGCCAGCTGGGAGAGGCTGCTGGCACATTCAGCACAAATGCCTTTTCACCCTAAGTTACCTTCTGCCCCTCCCTGCCCTGGGGCCTGACTTTCAGGCAGACTGTTTGCCAGGGTGCCAGCTGAGCCAGCTGGAGGAATCTGTTGGGTTTGAAAGAGGAACGGAGCCCAGTAGGGTTTCTCCAGCCAGTGGGGATGAGGGTGTCTCAGAGCTGGGGTGCAATAGATCAAAGACAAAGTATCTACAAACAGAAAGAAGAGTCTTATCAGGGTCTTGCTTCCCCTCGCCAGCAGCCCTGAGGGAGATGGAGCAGTTCCTCCTCTACCCAGCCCTTGAAATGACAATCAGTCTGGTGAGCAGCCAGCCAACCATTGTCCTTGGGGTGGCAAGGGGTGGCTGTGTTCCCCAGGTGTCCTAAGGGCTACAGAGAGCAGCGGGGGAGGCAGTGAAGTCAGGAGCAGTCTGATGAATGGATCAGGACAGGCAGGAGGGGTGCTGGGCTGCCTTCCTCACACGTAGTTCCTCTTGTCATAGCTGGGCCCGGTGGATCGGGGAGCAGAGTAAGCCACCTTGCCTGGAGCGTATTTATCATCCTTGGGGGGGCAAGAGCAGCAGAGCAGAGCCCCCCCAAACAGCTGTAGTGCTGCAGCTGCCCAGCCTATGTAGAGGGAGGCTCCCAGCTCCCGCTTCTGTGGCTCTAACACCACAGGATTGTAGAAGTCACGGATGATGGTGTTGGCCGACCAGCACACGGGGATGAGGGTCATGATCCCAGCCAGCAAGAAGATCACCCCAGACACAATGGTGATCTTGGCCTTGGTGGTCTCATCTTCCACGCACCTGGTGCACTGCGCTCCGATGAGGGCAACCATGAGCCCCAGGATGGCCAGCACGATGGCGATCACCACCAGGGCGCGAGCCGCCTGCAGGTCCTGGGGCAGCGCCAGCATGGAGTCGTAGACCTTGCACTGCATCTGGCCTGTGCTCTGCACCACACAGTTCATCCATAGCCCCTCCCAGATGGTCTGGGCTGTCACGATGTTGCTCCCGATGAAGGCCGTCACCCTCCACATGGGCAGGGCACAGCACAGGATGGTGCCCACCCAGCCCATCACCGACAGGGCCACCCCACCGATCTCCAGCCCCATCGACATGTTGCCACACCCTAGGTACTTTCAAGGCAACGGCAGAAAGGGAGCGGGACTCCTTAGCTGGCAGCACCTGCGGGCACCTGTCGCTGTCTGTGTAAGCTCCAGAGGATCCGCTCACTCCTGAGTGCACCTGTGTCGGTGGCTGCCTTATATGAGTGAGTGGAGCCAGGGCTGGGCTGCATTACCTCAGTGCTGCTCACTCACGCAGGGGTGGGGTTTCACCAGCGGACTCTTTCCCTTTCACTGACTCCTCTGCCACCACCCCAGTCCCACTCCCCCTTTGTTTATGGAGATGGCATTGATGAGAGAGGAGAATGGGGGAGGAGGCAGGAGGGGGAGGAGCTGGAACCCTTCCCCGCTGGGCCCTGAGTTCCAGCCTGCTGTTTTCATGGCCATCCCTGGTGACAGATGCTCGCTGGGCTAGGTGCCAGGCAGACACAGTGCTAGGGATTAGGAGAAAGACTGGAGTGGATTCCTGTGCTCCCTGGTAAGGGCCACCTGGGGGTGTCATCTCAGACTCCAGGGAGGATGCAGCAGACCCTGTAAATGGCAGGAATGGGACACTCTGGTTTTAGTAGCTGCTCCTGTTCCAGGGTCAGAGAGGAGGCCATGAACCCAATGCTGTGTCCAGACTGGTGAGGCCCACGGGTGCATACCCGAGCGTCCACTCCTCAGACTCCAGGTGGCGACATGCAGCGGGAAAGCCACCGACACCAAACCATCAGCCTGCACACCTGCCAGCGCCGACTGTCACAGACACACGCAGTCAGTATCGACGCAGCAAAGCCCTGCCTCAAGGAGTCAGCCCTGGTGCAGCGGCCTCCTGCTGCTCTGTTGGTATGGGCAGTGGTCCCAAAGGCCTGGGAGAACACACCAGCCCCATCCCACCGGGCTGAGCAAAGTCACGGGTCTCCTTGCCTCTGGACAAGGGAGGGATTCTCTATTCTCTACCCCATCCACTTTCCCCTTCTCCTCCGGACTGGAAAATGTGAAAGGAAAAAAAAGCGAGATTGGGAGGGCGGGCTGGGGTGAGCGGATTTTAGGTGGGAAAGACCTGCTGGGCTGGAGACAGACGGAGATTATTTCCCTGTTCTTCCCCCTTGGAAATCTCTCCATCCTCCCTCAGGCACAGCTAGGGGAGCTGCTCTCCACAAAGGGGACCAGTCTTCTATCCCACAGCCCAGGCTGAGTCCTTAATGTGCCTGTTTCTCCAAACATACCAACCAATTAACACCCCTGCCCCCCCACCCCGCACTAATATCTGCTGCCTCCCTGCTCCTCCAGCCAACGTGTATAACCGACCGCGAGCTCCTCTCCCGGGAGGGGGGCGGGTGCTGGCGAGGATTCTCGCCATGAGCTCTGTCCTTCACTTGCTTGGGGGCTGGTATTCAGATGTGCCAGATCAAAGCTTCTTTCTCCACAGGACAATGGATCTCAAACCAGGATCACTCTGCAGCACAGGGCAGGACTGCCTGTTAACCAGGAGCACGAGAGAGAGGGGGGTGAACTGCACAAGAGCTGGAAACACAAAAGACAACCTGGCTGCATGCTAGCATGTAAAGGGAAGGTTACGTGGTCAGGATGCTCCTACAGCAGGTAAAAGCACAGGATGACTCAGAGTCGGCCAGGCTCATGGGTTAGCAGTAGGAGGATGGGGCAGATGCCTGTCAATTGGTTCAGGGTGGGGATCCAGCAGCAGCTCTCTTGCTGTGAGTAACCTCATCCCACCACGGCGACCTCACTTCTGAAGTGCTAACTCGCCACTAGATTCTCAGCAGAGCTGGAGCCAGGCACTTTAATGTGGACTAACTCAAGTTGACCTGCAATAAATGTCAAGTGGATGCCAGTCCTTAGCATTTACAGCATTGGGACAGGCCCTTATGACTGCTCCAGTCTAAGCCACCCATGTTTCAAAGCCCTTGTCATAATGGACACAGCTGTCAGGTCTGGATCATAGAATCATAGAATATCAGGGTTGGAAGGAACCTCAGGAGGTCATCTAGTCCCACCCCCTGCTCAAAGCAGGACCAACCCCAATTAAATCATCCCAGCCAGGGCTTTGTTAAGCGTGACCTTTAAAACCTCTAAGGAAGGAGGTTCCACCACTTCCCTAGGGAACCCATTCTAATGCTTCACCACCCTCCTCGTGAAAAAGTTTTTCCTAATATCCAACCTAAACCTCCCCCACTGCAACTTGAGACCTTTACTCCTTGTTCTGTCATCTGCTACCACTGAGAACAGTCTAGATCTATCCTCTTTGGAACCCCCTTTCAGGTAGTTGAAAGCAGCTATCAAATCCCCCCTCATTCTTCTCTTCTGCAGACTAAATAATCCCAGTTCCCTCAGCCTCTCCTCGTAAGTCATGTGCTCCAGCCCCCTAATCATTTTTGTTGCCCGCTGCTGGACTCTCTCCAATTTTTCCACATCCTTCTTGTAGTGTGGGGCCCAAAACTGGATACAGTACTCCAGGTGAGGCCTCATCAATGTCGAACAGAGGGAATGAACACGTCCCTCTATCTGCTGGCAGTGCCCCTACTTATACAGCCCAAAATGCTGTTAGCCTTCTTTGCAACAAGGGCACACTGTCGACTCATATCCAGCGTCTCATCCACTGTAACCCCTAGGTCCTTTTCTGCAGAACTGCTGCATAGCCACTCAAGGAATAACACATCCACTGCTTTCCCGTCATCCACAGAGCCAGTTATCTCATCATAGAAGGCAATTAGGTTAGTCAGGCATGACTTGCCCTTGGTGAATTCACAAAGAGTGCTAAGCATTGCCACGCTGAATTGTAAGTGCCTTGAAAATCCCTGGAACACACTGCCATCCACTCAGCCTGCGTCCCCCACTCAGGCTTCCTGTATAACACACGGAGAGTGAGGGACAAAAACCACAAAAGTATGCTAGGTGGAGATAGCCAATGGGAGAGGTGTATCCTAAGTCACAGCCCTTTCTCAGAGGTGGGTGTCTAAGTCCAGGCTAGGGTGACCAAATGTCCTGATTTTATAGAGACAATCCTGATTTTAGGGACTTTTTCTTATATAGGCAACTATTACCCCCCACCCCGTGTCCCGATTTTTTACACTTGCTATCTGGTCACTCTAGTCTGGGCTGCAGGGAGGTTAGTGGTCCCTGAACAGGGATATGCAGCCCAAGGGGTTCCTTGTGAGAATGAGACAGGAACCTGACTCACTCCCCACAAAACAGCCAGAGGAGGAGGTGGTGCCACTGCTACCTTACAGCTTTTAGCCCAGGGGTCAGTGCACTGGCCTGTGATGTGGGTGACACAGCTTCAATCCCCCCTCTGCCAGCAGGGGGAAAGGGATTTGAATAGGGGTCTCGGGGGGGGGAGGGATTGGAAGAATTGAAAAACACATGAACAAACACCTTAGGTTTGAATGAAATAAGAGGGATCGATTAAGCGTACCCATATTTTTTTTTAAAAAAAAGTTCAGAAATGCTGCAGAAAACTGGAAAAGGTTTAAACAAGAATTTGATTAATTTTTGAGGACACTGGGATCTGCTCACTAGGAAGATGAACAAAAGATTGTCATCTTTTGGAGTATTGCAGGTACTGAAGCAATTTCATTACATAATTCATTTCAGCTTAATGTTAGAGAACAAGCTAGCCATGAGTTTTTCTTTAAAAAAATACTGTTTACCAGAAAGAAATGAAACATTTGAAAGATTTCAGTTCCACCTGAGAAACCAAATGGAGGAAGAGACTTCTGAATAATTTTAACAGATGTAAAGATAAGAAGTTGGACATGTAATTTCTAGGGTCAATCTGAGTCAATGATAGGAAATCAAATTGTGACGCCCATCAAAATATCAGTGTTAAAAATAAAGACTGTCAGAAAAGCCAGATCTAAATCTGGAAAAAGCAGTGAGAATTTGCCAAACTGATAAACTTAATCAACACTGATTGCACCTTTTAGAAAGAAAACAGAGTGATGTGAATATAGACTTAATAAGGAAAAGGAAAGAACAAGACTATGGAGAAAAACTGAGTGAAAGTATTAACGGTAAAACATTTGAACGTATGAAAAAATGTTCTAGATGTGGAAAGAAGCACCAATGTAAACAATGTCCAGCATATGGTCAAACCTGTCATATATGCAAGAAACAGAATCATTCTTCAAACGTCTGTAAATGGAGAAGTCTGGAAAAACTCAGAAAAAATACATTTCATTCAAAATTCCTGAATAAGGAATACAGAGCTGACATTACATATGCAGAAAGTTTTTTTTCTGGGTATTTTGAAACAGAGTCACTCTGTGAACTACAAGGAGGGTTGGACAGTTACTCTGTCTATTGATGGAATATTTATTTCATATGTAATAGATAGAGGTGCACAAGCTAATGTAATGTCAGAAGAAGTTATAAAATATCTAAAAGTAAAACCTGTAGTTAGAAATACATATTAATTTACAATCTTATAGTAGTAAAATATTCCTGTTATGGGTATTTGTGAATTACAGGTCATAGTTAAAGACAATTTAGAAAGCATAAGATTTGTAGTAGTTAAGTTTCTACTTCAGCTTTAGAAACATGTTTAGCACTAAATCTATTTGGTAAAATTCAGACTGTTCAGGGTTCTGAAACACTGGAAATAGAACATCAATTTACAGAGTTATTCCCTGGCATTGGTGACTTGGATACAATGTATAAAATAGAGTTAAATGAAACAAAGAAACCAGTTATACAGGCAACTAGAACAATATTATTCATTTGAAGAGACAGGGTACAAAAGGAAGAGGAAAGGATAGTTAATTTAGATATAATTAAAACAGTGGGAGAACCCACTGAGTGGGTGAATCCATTAGTAATAGCAGGAAAAAAAAGAATTCTTACCTTTATGCTTAGACCCAAAAGCCTTAAATGAGCGTGTTAAAAGGAAACATTTAAAATACTTACCAGGAAGAAATATTTGGACAAATGTCAGGAGCAAAATACTTTTCTTCTTTCAGTGCTTTGAATGGATTTTGGCAAATAGCGTTAAGAGCAGGAAAGTCAATTGCTATGTACATTTAACACAGCTGCTGGTTTAAAAGATTACCTTTTGGATTATGTTCAGATCCAGGGGCATTTCACAGAGCAACACAAAAGAGTTTTGAAGATATGGATGGCAGCACATGTACATAGATGATCTAATAATATGGGGAAGAACTTTTAACAGCATGATATAAGATTAACTCAAGCAATATCTGGAGCAAAAGAAGCAGGACTGAAACTTCAATGTAAATGTAGAGTGCAAGAAGGAATGTTTCTAGGAAAAAAGCTGCCCAGTCAGGGATTACAGACTAATCCACGCTGAATACAAGCCACTGATAATATTGCTTACCCAAAAGAGAAGGAGTCGTTCACTACGGAATTTTGGGGGTATGGCTTATTTTGTAGGAAAATACATACCTAACCTAGCAGAAAAAACAACAAATATAAGGGCTTTACTTTGTAAAACCAATCAGTAGAAATAGGACACACAACATCAACAGTAATTTAGGCAGTTTAAGCAACTTAATAAAAACAGCTCCAGTATTCAAATGATTTGATAGTAGCAGACTTACAAAATTGCCTTCAGATGCATCCAAACAAGGCCTAGGAGCAGTTCTGTTGCAGAAGTGTGGTGATCTATGGAAACTAGTTGCTTATTCATCCAGCGCAATGTCAAACCGGCATGTCAGTTAAAGAGGCTCAGATAGAGAAAGAAGTTTGGCATTGGTTTTTGCATATCAAAAATGACACATATGGTAGATCAGTACGGGCAGAAACAGATCATAAACCATCAGTTCATATTTTAAAAAGGAACATGACAGACAGATCTCCTCAGATACAAAGATTATATTTTCAGTTGTATTTATATTATTTAAAATTAGAAAGTCAGCCAGGCAAATCATTAATTCTTGCTGATACTCTTTCTAAACCTTGTGATGTAACCAATGTAATGGAAGAAGGAGATGTGGTACTTAAAACATTTCCTATGTCAGAAAGTGTATGAGAAGAAATTGTGCAAGCAACTACACTGGACGACTATAAAGGTTTATTACATCTATTGAAAAAGGATACAATAAAAAGATACCAAAGCCATCTTATCAAATTATTCACGATTTATCAGTAATTGAAGACATTTTGTGTAAGAGTAATAGAGAGTAATTTCCTTAGGGCTAACAACAAAGATGTTGAAACACATACATGAGGGACATTTAGGCACCTCTCTGAGCAAGAGAGGTTCTGTATTGGCCACAAATGAACCCAAACATAAAGGATTATATAAAAGAATGTGACGTGTCAAAATGTAGAAATGCTCAGTCTAAACCACCTATGGCATTTCTTCAAGAAAACTTAAGACCTTGATCATAGGTTTAGATCTATTTTAATATAAAGGACATGCATATGGGATAATTCTTGATTGTTTTTCACATTTTCCTGAAATGGCAACAAGGGCACACTGCTGACTCATATTCAGCTTCTCATCCACTGTAATCCCCAGGTCCTTTTCTGCAGAACTGCTGCTTAGCCAGTTGGTCCCCAGCCTGTAACAGTGAATGGGATTCTTCCTTCCTAAGTGCAGGATTTTGCACTTGTCCTTATTGAACGTCATCAGATTTCTTTTGGCCCAATCCTCTAATTTGTCTATCCTCCAGCATATGTACCTCTCTACCCAGCTTAGTGTCATCTGTGAACTTGTGGAGGGTGCAATTCACACCATCATCCAAATAATTAATAAAGACATTGAACAAAACCAGCCCTAGGACTAACCCCTGAGGCAGACCGCTTGATATCGGCTGCCAACTAGACATCAAGCCGTTGATCACTACCTGTTGAGCCCGACAATCTATCCAACTTCCTATCCATCTTATAGTCCATTCATCCAATCCATATTTCTTTAACTTGCTGGCAAGAATAATGTCGGAGACCGTATCAAAATCTTTGCTAAAGTCAAGATATACCATGTCCACTGCTTTTCCCATATCCACAGAGTCAGTTATCTCATCATAGAAGGCAGTTAAGTTGGTCAGGCATGACTTGCCCTTGGTGAATCCATGTTGACTGTTCCTGATCATCTTCCTCTCCTCCAAGCTCTTCAAAATGGATTCCGTGCAATCCTTGGATGCACAAACAAGGGACCAATAGTCCTTCTAGCCCAGTATCCTGTCTCCTGACAGTGGCCAATGTCAGATGCTTCAATGGGAATGAACAGAATAGAACTATTATCAAGTGATCTATCCTGTCATCCAGTCCCAGCATCTAGCAGTCAGTGGTTTAGGGCTACCCGGAGCAGGGGGTAGCATCCCTGATCATCTTGGCTAATAGCAATTGATGGACCTGTCCTCCAGGAACTTATGTAATTATTTTGTGAACCCCATTATACTTTTCATTTTCATAATATCGCTGGGCAACAACTTGCATAGGTTAACTGTGCATTGTGTGAAGAAATACTTCCTATTGTTTGTTTTAAAGCAGCTGCCTATTAATTTCACTAGGACCCCTGGTTTTCTCCTCATCATGATTTTATAGACTTCTATCATATCCTAAGTTCCCTCTAAGCTGCGCAGCTGGCTATCAAGTGCTGTGCACTTCAGGTGTTCCTTCCTGCACTGCTGCGCTGCTCCTGCCTTCTGTCTTGGAGCCCTGGCCAGCTTCTCCCAGGAGCCTCTTGCTGGCTGTTCAGATCCAGGGAGATGTTGTTTTAGTTTTTTGACTGGTCGATGCATTTCATAATTTTTATTTCTCTCTTACGCTTACATTTAATACTTTGAGTAGTGAGTTCTAAAATGCCTAACCTGTCCTGCTGGAGTAATTATCACCGATGGTAACTTTTAAAAAATATATATTATATCTAGGTTTTTTTGTTTCTATTCGTGGTGCCGATCCACACATTACCTCAATATGGTGCACATAACAAAATTCATTTCACACATGGATGGAAAAGATTAGAGGGAACACTGATCATATCCCCAGTTTGCTGTCTCTTTTCCAAGCTAACAGTTGCAGTCTGTTAAATGTCTGCTCATACAAAAGCTGTTCCATACCCCTAACCATCTGTGCTGCTCTTCTCTCTACCTTCCCATTTCTAATATAGCTTTTTCTGAGATGAGAGCAGCCAGAACCATGTGGTATTTAAGGGTATCTCAAGTAGGAGCAGAGAGGTGATTTTACCTCTGTATTCGAAACTGGTGCCAAAACTGCTGGAATCCTTGTGGTGTTTAGATGCTGCTTGTGATTATTAGAACTGGGAGCACTGGCTGTTGGGAGTCTGAAAGAACAGGAAACAGGAAGGACGGGGGAGGAGTTGAGGCAGAGTGAGAGTTACAGAGGGTGCAGCTGGAGCTTGGTACAGAGGTTTCCACTGTAAAACTAAAGTCCTACTGAAGTATGTTAGTACCTTGCCTGCTTGATACAATATTCTGGCAACAAGGATGGGATCTTCTGCCTCTGAACCCACCTGCACCCTTTCTGCAAAGTCCAGTGAGCCTCCAATTGCTTTTACTGTCTGGATCCATATGTTTGAGGCTTACCTGCTTGCAATCAGTGCTACAGAGATTTCTGCCATAAGAAAGCGTGCTCTGCTAATCCAATGCCTTGGAGCAGAAGGGCAGCGTATATTTTACACTTTTCCCCTTGCAAATGATAAATATGAGATTGCACTCACCTCATTAAAGAACTTTTGTGCCAAAAGTGAATGTAGTAGCTAATCACTACAGATTTCACCAGTGTGAGCAGAAACCAGGGGAGACTATAATGCAGTATGAAGAACAGGAGTACTTGTGGCACCTTAGAGACTAACAAATTTATTTCAGCATAAGCTTTCGTGGGCTACAGCCCACTTCTTCAGATGCCTAGAATGGAACACACAGACCTGGTCTACACTACGCGTTTATACTGATTTTAGCAGCGTTAAACCGATTTAACGCTGCACCCGTCCACACAACGAGGCCCTTTATATTGATATAAAGGACTCTTTAAACCGGTTTCTGTACTCCTCCCTTACGAAGAGTACGCTTGAAATCGGTCATTATCATATTGGATTAGGTTATATGGTGCTGCTAAAATCGACGAGTATTAGCCTCCGGCACAGTATCCCACAGTGCACCACTGTGACCGCTCTGAAGCAATTGAACTCGGATGCCAATGCCAGGATAGAACAGGAAAAGCCCCGCAAACGTTTGAATTGCATTTCCTGTTTGCCCAGCGAGAGCTCTATCAGCTTGTGGGTGGTGGGTGTGGTTTGTAGTATGCAGTCCCAAATCCAAAAGGAGCTCCAGCATGGACCACACCCGGATGGTTCTGATCTGATCGCATGCGGAGACAAATCGTTCTATTCAAGCTCCATTAGCTATGAAATGCCAAAGCATTTGAAAAATCTCTCAGCGTATACTGAGTCCACCACACATGCATGTTGACAAGCCATAACGGAAAACCAAATAAAATCCAATACGCCATGGAGGAAGGGAGGGAGGGGGGAGGGGTGAGGACTGACTCCAGCTATCCCACAGTCCCCGCAGTCTCCAAAGCATTGCATTCTTGGCTGAGCTCCCAATGCCTGTACGGTCAAACACCATGTCTGGGCAGTTCAGGTATATCTCATCAATTACTCCCCCTCCCCCTCGTGAAAGAAAAGGGAAAAAAATCGTTTCTTGACTTTTTTCAATGTCACCGTATGTTCTACTGCAGCTGCTGTAGACGCGGTGCTGGGGGCACTGAACAGCAGCATCCTCTCCCCTCCCTCGCTGGCGAGCGGTACAGCACAGTAGACTTAGGCCATCCTGTCATCATCCTGTGAGTGCTCCTGGCTGCTCAGGTGAGGTGGGCTTGGGCGCCTAGTAAAAAATAGGAATGACTCCGTTAATTCCCAGCAGATGGAACAGAACGGCTGAGTAACCATCCTCTCATATGCAACTGTGGGCCTGAACTCCATCAGCCCCCCCCCCCCCCCTTCATGTCTAAAGAAAAAATTCTGTACTGCCTGGACTATCATAGCAGCGGGAATGCGGCCTCCTCTCCCCTCACCGTTTAATGTCTGCCTGCTATTCATTAGCAGGTCTGAGGCTGCCTCTCCCTCATTTTATTCACTAAAAAGTCAGTGTTTCTTATTCCTGCATTCTTTATACTTCATCACACAAATGGGGGACCCTGCCATAGTAGCCCAGAAGGGTTGGGTAGGAGGAAGCAACAGGTGGTTGTGCAGGGGCACCCCAATAGAATGGCATGCAGTCTTATCATTTCTGTGGATCTGACATGTGGCTTGGCTCTTCTGTTCTCTGGTACAACTGTCTCTAGTACACTTGCCCCAATTTCTAGGCAGAATGACTCTATTTTAGATACACATAAAGCATGGAAATGACCGGTGGGGTCATTCCCATTGTCTTTGCTCCCGGCGACCTCAGCTAAGCCAGCCAGGAGCACCCATGACAGCAGCAGACCAGTACAGAAAACTATAACTGTCATTTCATTCCAATTACAATGGCATGGCAGACCGTCGAACGATGTAACCTCTCTGCTACCTTCAATGGCAAATGAATGCTGCGTTTTAAGCGCTGCAGTACGCCTCTGTCAGATCCATACAACATACGTACAAGACAAAAGCAAAACAGCTCCAGGTCATTGCTATGCGTTCTGCCGGCAATCCAAGGAAAAAGAGCCGAAAATGATGTCGCTGTTGCTTCACAGAAGGATTGACGGACGACCATTTACCCAAAATCACCTGCGACATGTTTTTGCACCATCCAGCATTGGGTTCAACCCAGATTCCAATGGCAAGGACTCGAACTGTGATAGCTACGGGATAGCTACCCCACAGTGCAACGCTCCAGAAATAGCTATGCACCTCGTACATTGGATGCATTTAACCACGAATATTGGGCTTTGTGTGCTGTGTTTTGCACCGACGTTTAATGACTAATCTTTTACCAAAACCACTATGTTAAAATATAGCGGAATACTCCTGTATGCGTAGAGAACCCACGTAGACAGGAGATATGTATACCATACAAGAACATGAAAAGGTGGAAGTATGTTATACCAACTGACAGAGTCCAATCAAATTAGATGACTATCGTCAGCACGAGAAGGATAAAAAATAACCATTGAAAGTGATAATTGAGAGACGCGCATAGAAGTGTGAGGAAAACTAACATAAAAAAATTCAATTAGTGCAATGACCCAAAACCTATTCCCAGTCTTCTGTTTTAAACCTAAGTTAATTGTATCTAATTCTGCATATTAATTCGAGTTCAGCATCTCTCTGGTGGAGTCTGTTTTGAAGTTTTATTTTGCAAAATTTCCACTTCAAAGTCTGTCACGAGTTTAGGAGTTAATTTCTCACTGGTTTTTGAATGTTATGATTCCTGATGTCAGATTTGTGTTCATTTATTCTTTTGCGTAAAGACTGTCCGGTTTGGCCAATGTACATGGCAGAGGGGCACTGCTGGCACATGATGGCATATATCATGTTGGTAGATGTGCAGTATATTGTTTCCTTGAGGAGTCTGATTGTAACTTGTGACTTTGGGTATATGGCAGATGAGATGATTAGAGAACAGCTCATTGAGAAAACAACCATGCTTCATGTAAGAGAATGCTTACTTCTAGAACCACAACTTACATTAGAAAAAGCAACAACCATTGCTACTCAGATTGAGTCAGCTACAGCTGAAGGCAAAGCCAAAATAATAAGCAAAGACACAGGAGGCACATTCAGTTTGTGACTCCTTTGCAGAAAAGTTCACTATCGCTGCAGACAAACAATTGCAAGAGGAAAACTAATAAAAAGCCACTAAATCAGCAAATGCAAAATACAGTAAAAGCATGCTTTCGCTGTGGATCCCCACAACACCTTGCAAGCTACACAGGATGTCCAGCAAAAGTAGCTCAGTGCAATCATTGCAAAAAGATTGTGCACTTTGCTAAAGTATGTCGCAGTAGCCAGTTCAATCAACAGGTGCATGCAGTTATGATACCAGATGTTACTGTGCTGAGTGTGGACAAAATCACTACTGCAGATATTCTAGAACAGAAAAAGTGCACTGTAAACATTTCCGCCATGCCCTCAGGCAAATCACACTCTATTCAGCTAATGATGGACATTGGCTCAGCAGTATCTATGCTACCTGATTCCATCTATTTGCATTACTTTAAAGATGTGCCTCTTACTGAACCCAACCTTCAGTTGGTGTGCTATTTGAAAAACCATATCCCAGTATATGGCTGCCTGCCACCAATAGTTACTTTAGGTGATTGCTGTGTAACTGCAGAGTTCTACATTGTCCACAAGGCACTCCTATCCTTGGCAGAGATTTACTGGCTGCTTTAAATCTCAGGGTAGTTAATGGACGAATTGATCTTGCTCAGCAAAGCACTCTTGCGGTACATACACCAGTTTCAGCTGGGACCCAACACTTGGTTGAGAAGAAACTCGGCTGTGCTTATGGGTTTCTGCATAAAGTTAAAATGTGGAATAATGTGATGCCTGTACGACAGAAATTATGGCGCTTATCATTTTCCATCAGGGAAGCTGTTTCAGAGGAACTTAGAAAACTTGTTCTTGGAATGGGTTTCACCTATAGTAGTGACGCAGAAGAAGGGTGGAGGCATGCACCTTTGTGTGTACTTAAGGGAGCCAAATAAAGCTATTGTGACTGACAGCCATCCTCTTCCTCACATAGGAGAAGTATTTGCAGAACTCCATGGAGCAAAGATGTTTTCTACTCTTGATTTGCAGAGCGCATACCACCAGGTTATGTTGCATGAAGACAGCAGAGACCTCACAGCATTTACCACACATGAGGGACTATTTCATTTTAAACATGTTCCATACGGTCTCGCATCAGCCCCAAGTGCCTTCCAAAAAATTATGTCATTGATTCTGAAGAATCAAGATGGAGTTTGGTTCTATTTGGATGATATTATCGTGTTTGGAAATACTACTGTGGAGCATGACAATAACCTGCAGTCTGTACTAAACTGCGTCAGCAAAGCAGGCCTCAAGCTCAATAGGTCCAAATGCAAATTTAGACAAACTGAACTCTCCTTTCTGGGACATACAATTTCACAGGCTGGACTAAAACCTGATCCAGATCATATCCTGGCAATTTCAAATGCTCCTCCTCCAACAGATTTGCAGACCTTATGTTCCTTCTTGGGTCTTACCTCCTGGTATGCAAAATTCATTCCCAATTATGCTTTTGTCATTGAACCGTTACGAGAATTACTACAGAGAAGTTCAACCTTAGTACGGACAATGGATGCACGAGCTAGTTTCGAAACAGTGAAAGACTTGATTCTACGTAGTCCAGTATTTGCACTATTCAGTCCCACATTGTCCACAATTGTAACTACTGATGCTTTTGATTATGGACTTGGGGCTGTTCTCGTACAACTTCATGAGGACAACACAGAGAGGACTGTTGCATTTGCTTCAAGGACACTGAGTAATGCTCAGAGAAAATATCCTACAGTTGAAAAAGAAACACTTGCTTGTGTCTGAGCTACTGAAAAAGGGAGAACTTACTTGTGGGGCCGCACGTTCAAGCTGCACACAGCCCACAGCCCTTTGATGATGTTGCTCACCGTGAAAGGACTGGAAAGAGCAGAATATCATATTGCTAGATGGACTGCAAGACTACTCTCTTTCAATTATGACCTGGAATATAAGCCTGGAAACAAAAATGTGGTAGCTGATTGCCTTTCTCACAAGAACATAAGAACGGCTGTACCGGGTCAGACCAAAGGTCCATCTAGCTCAGTATCTGTCTACCGACAGTGGCCACCTGCCTTTGCCTTCACCAGATGGTCCATCGGAGGATGAGGATGTAATAGTTGTGCTTATTACAAGCACTCTTACTGCAGTTACAAGAGAATAATTTCAAGCCGCTTGTTCAGCTTGTCCAATTTAACAAAAACTACGGGAATTTCTGACAAAGAGAGGGCCCAGTAACCCTAAAAACCTTGATGCAGTTTTGCTGCCTTATTTTAGGGTTTGGGATGAACTTTCTTTCCTTGATGGCTGTGTGCTACGAGGTACACACCAGCTACTTGTGCCAGAAGAACTACAGTCAAAACTCATATACCTGGCACACGATACCGATCAAGGAATTGTCAGATCCAAACAACGACTATGGGATCTGTATTGGTGGCCAGGGATGGACTTTCAAACCGAAGCACTCATAAAATCCTGTGTCACTTGCCAAATGCATGATAAGACAACAGTGACCTGTACCCCTCCATTACAGCCTGTTCCTCTTCCTGAATCTGCATGGGAAAAATTGGCGATTGACATTGTAGGACCCTTTGATACTGCATCAATTGACTGTCGTTATGTCATCACTTTAATAGATTATTTCAGTAAATGGCCTGAGGTAGCGTTTACATCGCAAATCTCTTCTGCTACAGTAATTAAGTTCCTCTTCAGTTTTTAGCAGGGAAGATAACCCCAAAGAACTGGTTTCTGATAATGGTAGTCAATTTACTTCCCTGGAGTTTGAAACCTTTCTAGCAGAGAGGAACATTTTATGCAGAAGGTCATCCCTATATTACCCTCCAGCCAATGGGGAAATCGAACGGTTTAACAGAAGTTTGAAAGAGAATTTGCAAACAACTAAACTGGAAGGGTGATCGTGGATACCTTTCACTACTGATTTCTTGCAAGCATACCGGGCTACACAACATGCCACAACGCAACGATCACCTGCAGAGTTACTGCATGGGAAACAGATGAATATTAAACTGAACATTGCTGGATTGTTAAAGGCACGACCTGATGTCCCAAACGAGGCTAATATCCCTCAGGGGAGGGATAGCTCAGTGGTTTGAGTATTAGCCTGCTACACTCAGGATTGTGAATTCAATCCTTGAGGGGGCCACTTAGGGACCTGGAGCAAAAATCAGTACTTGGTCCTGCTAATGAAGGCAGGGGGCTGGACTTGATGGCTTTTCAACATCCCTTCCAGTTCTAGGAGACTGGTATATCTCCAATTATTATTAAATGTGAGAAAAACAATTGAATAGAACCAAGCAAAGTCTAAGGCTTTCACAGACAAGCGTTGGGGTGCTAAGGAACCAAAGTTTGATTGTGGTTCCTTCGTTAGAATATGAAAACCTGGAATCTTATGCAAAGGGGACCATAAATTCACAGCTCCTCTTAAAATCATAGAGAAGAAGGGCCCTTACATCTATTGACTACCTGATGGGTGGGTATGGAATGCTTCTTATCTTGCACCTGCCTATGCATCAAGAAGAGATTATGCCAATGCCCAGTCTGCATTGGATGACTTCACCGTAGAACCAACACAACAAGACATTGCACTGGAACCGGGGCTTGAGAGATGGCCTGTCAGACCCAGACGACTACCTGTCTGGACTAGAGACTATGTTATGTAGTATCTACAGTGTTTTCAGTGTAATATTTCTGCCAACAGTGTAGTGTTTTGTTTCCTATTTGTTCCTGTGGTTAGAACAACAATGTTTATCTTAATTGGAAAAGTTTCTTAAGAGAGGAGGGAATGTGGTGTTTAAATGCTGCTTGTGATAATCAGAACTGGGAGCACTGGCTGTTGGGAGTCAGAAACGACAGGAAACAAGAAGGTGGAGGGAGGAGTTGAGGCGAAGTGAGAGTTACAGAGGGTGCAGCAGCAGCTTGGTAAAGAGGTTTCCAGTGTAAAAATAAAGTCCTGTTGAAGCTTCTTAGTACCTTGCCTGCTTGATACAATAATCCTTTGTCCAGTGCTGGTGCCCACGTATAGTGATACACTCAAGGAGCTCAGTCTATTTAGCTTAAAGAAGAGAAGATTAGGGGCTGACTTCATTATATTCTATAAATGATCTACATGGGGAAATATTTAATAATGGGCTTGTCACTCTAGCAGACAAAGGTTTAACACGATACAATGGCTGGCAATCCAGACAGGAAATAAGATGTGAATTTTGGCCAGTGAGGGCAATTAGCCACTGGAACAATTTTCCAAAGGTCATGGTGGATTCTCCATCCCTCAGATTGGATTTTTAAAGCAGATCTACTCTAGGAATTCTTTTGGGGGCAGGTCTCTGGCCTGTGTTATACAGGAGGTCAGATTAGATAATCAAAATGGTCCTTTCTGGCCTTGGAATCTGTAAAGATTATATTGAAAATGTTCTGGAAAAGTATGGCCTTTTGGCACAATAAGAGGTAAGTGGATTTCCTGGGGAATCCCTAGAGAGAATTTAATACTAATTACAACTCCACTTATGCAAAACTCCAGCCTTTTGATGCTGCACCCTGAGGAAAGGCTCATTGCTGCTTATCACCTGTTAACAAAGGCCAAGATCAAAGTCCCGCAATGTGTAAAAGAATGGCTGATCTGCCCAGTCTCGGTGTTCTGGTTCTGGACCTAAGATGGATGAACTTGTAAACACAGATAAAACCCAGTTGTGGGGTTTAAAGGACTAAAATCTATCAGAGCCCGAGGCTGGAGCTAGGGGGCGACCTCTGGTAAGCTTATTAGTATGTGCGTAGTTTCTTTTATTGTTTTAATATGTTTTCTCTGTAATGCTTTCACTGTATGAACAAATGTGCTTGCTTAGAAGGAGCTGTGTGATAACTTATAACTGCAGGCAGTAAATTGGTCATAGCTCTAGAAGAGAAAGCAAACACAGACACTGGCTTTGTAGGCAGTGTGGCTTGCTGTAGATATCACAGTGTGAGGCATGTTTAAAATTCCTGGTCAGGAGGGTGTGAGATGCAGGTCTTGGCCCAGGAGAGGTGGTGGCCGGGAGCTGGAAGCCTAAAGTGGGTGCCCTTGGTGGATCATAGAGTGAGTACAGATGCAATTGCCCTGAACCTGTGACATAGATGGTGGAAGAAGTGAATATGGGGTCTATGACTGTGGGAACTGCATAAGTGCCAACAGGTCTGAAAGCATGTCCTGTAGAGGGAAAAAGCTCAGAGCAAAGTCTGAGTCTTTTTGGGAAAGAAATACTGAAGATAGACAGGGAAGGATGAGTGAAGAACAGCTGGAGAAAAGTCAGCCACTTGAGCTCTGCAGAGAAAGGCAGCTGCACATGGAGGAGTGGAAAAAGTAGACTTGCTGTATTCTGGTGATGAAAAGATTGTCCTGGTTTGCAGGGTGCATCAAGCCCACTGGCAGAGGGTCCAGCAGGCGGGGGAAATCTTGGAGCCAACTCCCTGGACAGAAGCATGGAAGAGGCTGACAGAGTCAACACCCATGCTCCATCCAGATCATATATATCACTGCAATGAGGATAAGGGCCAGATCTACAGGTAGATCAAGAGAGGATACAGCTGGAGAGAGACAGACTGTATCTGGAAACCCAGTGCCAGCAGCAGCACGAGAGCAGAGAAGAAACAGCGGCAGCATGAGGAGAAAGAGGACAGGGAACCTCAATATCAGCTCAAGATGGAGAGACTGTGCCAGCAAAACCATAATCCAGGGAGAAGTGACAGATATGGCAAGTTCATGCAATATCCTTGAAGACATTATTGTTTGTGTATTACTGTGGGACAGGAGTGTAGGTAACCTCTTTAGGGTTACAGCTGTGACAGATGTGAGACCTGGGAATTCCAACAATTATATTGAAAAAGTGCCAGATGAGTGTGGTCTTTCAGGACAGTAAGTGTGAAATGGATTTCCTGGGGAATCGTTAGGGAGAGGTTATTGCAACTCCAGTTATGAAAAAACCCAGCCCTTTGAAGCTATGCCCTAGAGAAAGGCTCAAACCAGAGCTGTTAGGGCTTACAGTTTCTCAGCAGACCACCAAGTGGGCAGCTGGAGCTCTGGGCAGCCACGTCAACTTTGTTTTGATAAGTCAAAATGGAATGTCATTTTGATTTTTTGAAATGAAAGTTTCAGTCCTCCTCCCCACCCAAGTTCCACGGGAAATTCTGAAGCTGGGAGTTTTCTTTCCTATGCAGAATATATAATTTAATTTAAGAATTTCATGCAGAACAGGAATTCCAGCCCAAACTCCAGTCCCTGCTTCTCCCAGCTGGAAACTCTGTAGGACAAGCAGCCTGGGGAGCCCACAGCTATTTTAGTTCCCGTCTGTACTCACAGGAGGTGCTGTGGGGAGGGAGCATGAGCATTGACTGTGGGGGGAGCTCCCAGCTACTCAAGTCCCAGCCTCTCCCAGCAGGAGTCGCTGTACTGAATGGTGTAGAAGCACTTTTTTTTTGCACAGAAGTGGAGTTTATTTAATATCTGGAGTTCTTTATCACATCTTACATTTAACATGCTGTCCAAAACTAAGGCCATTTATTTAAGATTACAGCCCTATCACCTTATATACACACAGATTGTTTCTTATCTGCCACCAGCCCAGTGTGCTCAGGGAAAAGTTGACTCCCTTTGCATCGCTGTGCAAAGTGCAGGCATGCTTCAAGGGGGCATGCTCCCCACAGAAAGCACTGGGACAAAGAAGAGGGGCAAAAAGCCTGCCATGACTGAGATCAACAACCTGTCCTGAATGACAGCTAGCCCCGCTACTCTCTCTGTGCCTGCAGGCTCCTTCCTGGCAGCCCTGCAGTGAGTCAGTGCATGCTGGCTGTGCAGACCGCAGGGCAATGGGATTTATAGCTGCTCTTCTCCAGGAGAGAAATAGGTTTCCATTCTGGTCCCCTTGTTTTTATTTTGACCTTGAGTTTAACAGATGCAGCTAATCTGCGTAATCTCAGCCAGAGGCACTGTCCGGAGAGCCCCACAGCTGTAACTTTGTGGCAGGAATACAAATGTCTGAAAGGCCAAAACGATGGCTATGTCTACACTACACAGCTTTTGGCGACACGGCTGTGTTGACAAAGACGTGCTGCTAAAAGTCGCGCAGTGGAGCCGCTGTTTGTCAGCTCTCCTGCCGACAAAAAACTTTTACCCCCAACGAGCAGAATTTGCGTTGTCAGCAGGAGAGCACTCCTGTCGACAATGCGCAGTTCACATTAGCACTTGTTGTGGCAAAACTTTTGTCTTTCGGGGGGGGAGGGGTTAACACCTCTGAAAGATAAAAGTTTTGTCGTTCAATTGCCAGTGTGGACATAGCCTATAACAGGGTTCAAAAAGAACTAGATACATTCATGGAGATTGGTCCATCAATGGCTATTAGCCAGGATGGTCAGGGATGGTGCCCCAGCCTCTGTTTGTCCAGTTCTGGGGGTTGGCCAATCTCAAACCCAGGGGTGGATCACTGTTGGTTGTCCAGTTCTGGGTGCCATATTTCAGGAAAGATGTGGAGAAATTGGAGAAAGTCCAGAAAAGAACAATAAAAATGATTAAAGGTCTAGAAAACATGACCTATGAGGGAAGATTAAAAAAATTGGGTTTGTCAGTCTGGAGAAGAGACGACTGAGGGGGGACATGTTTTCAAGTACGTAAAAGGTTGTTACATGGAGGAAGGAGAAAAAATGTTCTCATCGTTCTCTTGTTCAGTTGTTCTCTGAGGACAGGACAAGAAGCAATGGGCTTAAATTGCAGCAAGGGTGATTTAGGTTGGACACTAGGAAAAACTTTTTAACTGTCAGGCCGGTCAAGCACTGGAATAAATTACCTAGGGAGGTTGTGCAATCTCCATCATTGGAGGTTTTTAAGAACAGGTTGGACAAACACCTGTCAGGGATGGTTTAGATAATACTTAGTCCTGCCTTGAGTGCAGGGAACTGGACTAGACGACCTCTCGGAGTCCCTTCCAGTGCTATGATTCTATGTACTGTAACTGCAGAGTCATTTATCTGTCAATATAGCTAGTAAAATGAGAAGAAAGGCGAATGATTTTATGGTTTCACAGTAGTGAAGGTACGTGGAGTCCCGCATGAGCAGCCAGGGAGTGATGTGTTTTGTGGGAATTAAGGATTGTCTTTTCAACCTGCAATTCTCATACACACACACTGGCAGAGAACTGCAGGGGAGTTAAGGAGTCAAAAGATAGACTGAAAAGAATGATTTTCGAGGTCTTGAGGCTGACAGCCATGTGCCCATGTACCCCAGAGGGGCTGTAGGGGAAAGGTGGCTCAGGCCACCAGAACCAAATTCTGTCTGACATAGAACCCCAGAAAGGTGGGGCTGGAAGGGACCGGGGACATTCCTGGCAGCTGTTTGGCCTGTTCTTAAAAACCTCCAGTGGGAGCAATCCCAGGACCCTGCCTGGAAGCCTGTTCCAGAGCTTGACTCCTTTGGGGGGCAGTGTGGCCAATTTTGATTGGGTGTATTCCTGGGGGTTCATTACATGACATAAACTTCAATGAAAGCTTAATCTTAATTCCTGAAGACTCCAGGCCAACCAGCAGCCGGGCACTGGGAGCCCAGCGGGGGGAATGGCTGGAGCCTGCGCCTCTTGTTGGCCGAGCTCTTCAGGGCTCTGCGGGGAGGCTTGAGGCTCCTGGCCCAGCCCAGCTCTCGGAGGGACTTCCCCGCAGGGCCACAGAAACTGCTGGGAAGGACGCGGCTGCGGGTGACTCACCAGCCCTGGGAGTCCCGGTATCGGGACCTGTGTCCCTGTGAGTCAGGGCCACGCACGGGAGCAGGTATCAGCTCCGCAACCCACTCACTGCCCGGCCCGCACCCCCCGAGTTCCCCCCCCCAGCTCTCCCCCCGCACTGCCCGGCCCGCTCCTCCGCACCCCACAACAGG